>NC_045739.1:12098357-12109896 GCF_008692095.1 Etheostoma spectabile
AGGGACACACAAACCTCTCCACCATGAGAAGGTTATGGTTCCTGGAGAGGGCTGTGTGTACTGCACATCATTAACAAATGTCTCAACACCAATCCACCCTTGCCCACTTCCTGTGAATGTTTCATTGTGCCTCTGTTTTCTCCTCCACGCTGTACATATGGTATCATTTAAACTATTATACAACCAATTTGTTCTCTGCTGATTTGACATAATTTATCTGTATTGATCCCATCTAAAGCTTATCTTATTTTATGTTCTCTTTCCTTGTCTTGTCTTCACTTAATCAGGTACTTAGGTTAATTTGTTCACATGAAGGTCATAATGGGATTAAACATAAATGGATCAATGAGTACCTGGTAATCTTTTAAATTACTTTTGTTCATGAATGTCAGTGTGTTTTCTTTTTCTGCACCAAAAAGGTCCTCGAAAAAGAACATATTGTCATATTTTTTTCTGTATGTGGTGATTATAACCATTTTCTGGTATGTCTAACTTTCCAACTTTATTATCCTGAAGGAAATTTGATCTGATGTTTGAATAGATAAATTAAGCTTTTCAATGGCAGGGATAATAGAAGCCCTGGCATGCCTTGTTCTTGTTCTGGGCATTCTAAAACAAGAGGTGACACGCTTACAATAAATATTCCGTCCACCTTACCTGACACTTTCACCACATTTTCTAGCCAGTTTTTTAACCAGCCAATGGAAGACTGACATATACCACGCCACCATGTAAAACGAAAGACTTAATAAAACCTTGATAAAACAAAGTCATTAAAACATTGCACACAGTGAATTACTTCATTTTTCTCAAAAAGAATAGCCTCTGCTGGACTTTTTATAAAAAGCGTCAGTGTTGGGTTCAAAACATAATGTATTATCCATAATGGTTCCCAAGTATTTATACTGACACACAATCTCAATATCCTTCTCCTGAACGACAGTGTGTGTAACGCTGAGCAATACCATAGGGTTCTTTCATTTAGCCACAGTAAAAATGGTGGCATGTTTCCATATTTTAGGAACTGTTTGACCAACAAGGACTTTAAGCACACAGCCACTTATGCTATCTGGATCTGGGCTCTTGCTAACCTTAGTCTGTTAAAGAAGCATACCATAACCAACCATAGAGACATCAGACGTGTCCCTGACAAGTTCACACACGTTACTCTCACAAAAATCATCAGAGTTAAATCTCAAATAAAATCTGCTTAACTCATTTGTCAGCTGCACATTTGAAGTGAAACCATTTAGACAGACATCATTAGAGGTTGTGTGTAGACCTGCCATCAATTTCACACCACTCCAGACAGATCTAAGGTCACGCTCAATGAATTGGGATTCAATTTTAGCCCTGTATTTCTGTTTATGCCTTAGCCATTTCAGCAGAAACTACTTTCATATTTTCAGCATAGCCAGTTTTATCATCCCTTTTAAAAGCCTTCTTCTCCCGAAGCAAGTTTTTCAATTCCTTAGTGATCCAAGGCTAGGATAGGAGACAACCGGTTGTTGTTTTTTACTAATTATTTGGGCATTTTTAGGCCTTAAATTGACAGGACAGCTGAAGACATGGAAGGGGAGAGAGAGGGTGGAATGACATGCAGCAAAGGGCCGCAGGTCGGCGTTGAACCCCGGCCCTCTGCGTCGAGGAGTAAACCTCTATGCATGGGCGCCCGCACTACCAACTGAGCTACCCAGGCGCCCAAGACAACTGTTTTTGATGGGATCACACTATCAACACATAAAGTTTGTCAATACTGTTGGATAATTCCTGAAAGACTGACAAATCTGTACAGTTAAAGCCCCCTTGAAGGGCCAGAGAGCAATCCTTGCTCCACACCTGGACTTCACATGTCTGCTCCTTGTCCCTGTGCAGCACAGTCCTATACGAAGGGAGAAGATAGACAACATCGTGGTCGGAGAATCCAAGAGGAGAACCTGCAATAGACTTACAGGCCCCCTTAATGGAGTCATAACAGAGATCCAATGTCCTGTTTCCACGAGTGGGACAAGTGATGTACTGGGTAAAGCTGCAGTCTTTTTACAATCAACATTGTTCACCCAGGAAAAACACGTAGTATCAGGTATGATGGATTGAAGTCGCTGTGACACTGAAAATATCACAACAGTAGCAATTTTGACATCTGCTCTGGGGTGAATACACATCAATGTTAAGAATATTTTGGGGCAGCCTCTAGCTTACCTGGTAGCATGTGCCCCCCCCCCACCGTCCCATTTCCTATCTCTCTTCAACTGTTCTAAACAAAGAGAAAACCCCTAAAAAATATAATTAAAAAATATTTGGGGGAATCCCCTAGGTAACTAAAATCCTTCCAGACATGAACCCATCACACAGATCATGCAAACTCAGATAACTGGAAAAGTTGGGTTTCTTATCAGGTGACGTGAGTGTGGTAAAAATAAACTGGTTGTTTGAGACATCTGGATCATGACATGCACACTGTAGAGAGAGTTGATGGGTCTTAAGTTCTTATTTACTATTTTTAACCAGGGTCCACTGAGCATGAAGAGTCTTTCCTGGAACACCGTGCTCACTCAGTTGGAGCACAACCAGCACAACCAGCTGAGCCACTAAAAAACCTCCACTGGAGTCTTGTGCTGAGGGCAGCTCAGTAGTGGCAATGACATTTTTACAAGGACATACTGTATGACAAAGGCTTTCTCTGAGTAACGGGATATTACTGTTGTCATCATTACATGTCATTTCATGGCATGATAGCAATGCATCATCATAGATCATTACAGCAATGGGAATGTATGCATGTCATATGTTCGGACAATATCACGGCAGGTGTAGACTCCTGAACTGGGGATTTGTTGGAGCCAGAGGGCATATGGAGGAGCTCAAATTTAACCAATTCCTAAAATATGTGTAGCTTTGGCTTGGGCTTGGCCTCCACCCCTCCTTCTTGGCTGCCTTACATCCTGGGGCTGGTGCTTTGGTTATTGGAAAATATTTCAAATTGACTGACAGCAACGTGCTACGGATCACCAAGTCATTTACATCATGGTGCAGCTTTCTAATGTTGACCAACAAATAAGCAGAGTGGAAGTGTTGATGCCTCCAACCATTTCACAGGTGGTACAAGCAGGGCCAGAAACAGCCTGTCACACAGGTGGGCAGAAACTCCAGATACCGCAGCAGACAGGCTGGAGGCAAATTCAGCAAATTTCACTTTCTAATAAAAGTTAGTAAGTCATTACTAAATTCGTTTAATGGGTCTGATTTCCCTTGTTTGCGTTTTGCCCGACCAGAAACATGGGAAAAGACACAAAAAATAATTCTTACTTCAATGTCCTGGTATTGTACATGCTAGCTTACACTGTTAGGGCTTACTGGGACATGTACACAACAGATTGTTACTTTTATTAGTAACAAATGTGCTTTTCACACTATGACAAAAAGCCTGCTGTGAAAAAGAAGAAAAACATGATTTTTACCTTTAATTAATCAATAAATTGTTGTATTGATTAAGTGATCACCAATTCAGTCTGCAAAAAACAAAACTATAAATTCTCATCACAAGTTAACAGAGCATAAAGTAATATTCCAGTCTGACCAACAGTGAAAGACCCTGAGTGTTTAATGTGTACAGGAAGTACATTTACTGAAGCACTGTAGGCCTTTCTGAAAACAGTTTATAGCTTCTGTCCATTTTATGCTGTACTTCAACTCCAATTTCATAAAAGAATGTTCTATTTTTTTACTGCACTACATTTATCTGACGACTGGAATAATTACTCTGCAGATTAAACTTTAACATTCAAAACATATGATCATGTTATAACAAATGATGCATTCTTATAGATTGAACAACGGCACGTGGAGTAGTAGTCACATTTGTTTAACCAACTTTAACATCAAAATACTGCTCACATATTAATCCATTCATAATAATCCAGTAGTAAAATAATATAACACTTACAAGGACCCTGCATAATGTACATTTTGATGCTAATACCTCTGTACTTTTACTTAAGTAAGATTTTGAATCCAGAACGTTTAAGTGTAAATTAGAATTGTTTTAGTTTAGTATTGCTACTTTTTTAATTAAGTAAATGTTCTGAATATTTTTCAACTACAATCCTTAAATCATATATTCACAAATCTCCACCAAGAGTAGAATACACAAAGTTTATTTTTGATATTTCCCCATTGCTGTCAATATAACTGCTATAATACACCAGCTCATTAAAAAAAATGCATTTAAATGAAAAGAAAATACAAGAAACGGGTACTGGATAAAAATTCTGAGTCAATATATTCCTCAATCCTTATAATTATAAGGAACTCCTTTCAAACGTGCACATCTGCTGCGGGAACATGTTTCAGATGCATTTCAATGAGAGCATGTGGGCAGCAGATGGCGCGGTTGGATTTAACACCGACAGAAGAGTGTCAAGGTCACTGCAGCAGCTCTGATCTGTCATGGATGCTCCCATTGCACTGCACAGCTGCATGAAACCATGTCCTGTAACGATGAGACAGATGTGTAGGGGGAAACCCACTTTTCACTCATGTTTTGATTCATTACTTCAATATCTACGTGCATTACCAGTGCAGTACCCTTTAAAGGGTTAATTCTGGGATCTTAGTGTATCTTCACACAAGGTTCCCATTAATCACTGATGTGGTGGTTTGCAGATCAAAAACGCCTTGCCTGTATTTGGGGCCAAACTGGGATGCATTTGGTTGAAAAGTGAAAGTTGTATCTGTCTAATTTATACACAGAGCTCCATTTATGTTTCAGCAGCATTTAGATATAGCTTCATTTGTGAAGTCATGTAAAAGGTAGTAGCTAGTTGCCTATAGGCTACAATTGTTAAAATGCTGTTGAAACTAAGTTTGATTTTTCCACCAGCTTAGATGTCTAGACATATTCCAAGAAGGTGATTGTCATTTTAGGAAAGCCCACAGCTTTTTTTTTTTATAGGCCTATTCGTGATGGGAAAAGAAAAGTCATTGCCAAAAAAACGTGACCGCAAGTGACATGTGACCAACAACTAACCACTGCCTGCTTCTCTGCACGTACTCCAAATGCGTCATCTTTCCGCATACTGCCTCTTTCATCCTCACACGAAAAATATCCATTTTCCGTAATTCAACTAAAATCAAACATGCTTGCTTTCTGTATGTTTACATATGGTTTTTTTTCATACGCGATGCTTTTGCAAAGATTTAAAACACCCGCATCCTCGTTGTCCTCATTTTGGGATGTGATGTGAGGGTGGACGTGCATCCTTCCTCGCACTAGTCTGCCTCGTGAGCCAGTCCCAGCCAATGGCGTTACTCTGTTGCCCGTTCCTTCCTGATTCCGTTCACTTATCATTGAGCCCGAAACGTCACGAGCGCCTTCTCCGCTTGTCCGCACGAGAGAGAGTCTGCACTGTCCTTGCACACAGTTAGGCCCGGAAAAGGTAACTTTGATATCGTTATTTCTGCGTGTTATATGCACATTTTGTGTAAGACAACATCTATTAAGACTTAAAGAGCCTATTCTAAGACAATGTGTGCTAATATAAACTAGGCTACTTGTCTTCCTAAATGTGTCCATGATATTCTTCTTACACGACGGTAACGTCAATTATTGTCTCTGTGTAAGCGGATACTTTTTATTTATTTATTATCGTTGATTAGCTTATAGACGCTAGCTTATTTATTACTTGTTGGTTTTGTGGCTTATAGTTTGTAGCCCATCGTCTATTTTTAAACCAGGCCGTCAGCTGGCGAGATGGCACTCCATTTAGAGCTGCAGGGTGTGTGGGGGAAAAGAGCGTCAAGTTGCAAGTCCAACTTCCAGTAGCCTAGCCTCCTTCCTTGTTAAAGAACCGCTATCATAATTAACGTTATTTGTGTATTTTTGGTCCAAAGCTGTAAATGACTGTAAAGTCCTTTTTTGCTTTAAGGACTGCCTACACATGCTGGCTCATGCTCAGGCAGTGAGCTAACTCAACAGTTGCTTGCAACAGACGTGGGGGTGTGTCCACAGGTTGTAGGAAAATTACTTCACGTTGTAAAATTACACTGCGTGTATCTCTTTGTGATGGTTAGTTATTTATATACTTTACTAACGTAGATGATACTTTTATCAAGTCAGATTGTATCACTGCAGTTTTAAAGGTATTTTTTAATAAATGAATGAAAAAGATTGTTAACACACAGATGTGGCTTGCTGGCAAAACCTAATGTAGCTTAATTAAGGATCATGCCAAACTAGCATGCGTAAACATATATCAGGTTATCGATCCTCAGTTATTTATTTATCTGTGGGTGCCATTTTGTGCAGCCAGCTTACCTCCTTGCTCTTCACAAACTGTATGCATTATTCTGATAGTGAAAATAAGGAATACAAATTGTCTGTAGGTCTATGTGCATGTGAGACATCCATGGGCTGCCACTAACAATAATTTTCATTATTGATCAGTCTGGCCGATTACTCTCTTGATTTATCAATCAATAAAATGGCAGAAAATAATTTCTTCAAATAGCTTTTTTTCCACAACAAGCTTAACCCAGAGATATTTAGTTAATGATTTCAAAGATAAGTAATTGCGAGGATATGCAGCCTCACAATTGCTGAAAGTTGGAGATTTGGGGCATTTTGCTTGAGAATGACTTAAATGATTAATGGATTTTAGTTGTTGATTAATGCGTTCCAATGTTGTTTCTGTTACCAATTCAGTAGGGGTGGTGAATTTTAGTATGGGGGTTATCAGCTGAAACCTCTGAGATTTGGTTACCATTCTGTACCTTTTTGCATACCTTACTTTGTAAAATATTACCATGCTTTTATATGCATTCATATTTACAGTTGAAGCCAAAATTCTAAAAACAACACAACTTTACAAGAACTTTGCCTAGATAAAACATCCTAAACTAAATTTTTTTATTTAAATCATTGACTATTTGATATAGTATTAGGTCAATGGTATTAGTATTGAGGTCCACTACCCAGCCCCAGTCAACTGTCAACTTCCTTTTAGCTAAAGAGGAGGGTCTGTGTGTGTTTGTTTAGGTTATTTTGCCTCTTTGCTGTTGGCAGTGGCAAGTTTCCATATAGACTTTTAAAGACAAAGGATTTTCCATTAATTCTGCTCTACTCTAGTTTAACTATGGAGGCTGTACTCAAAGTTCACTCATGCATTCTGAGTGGCTAGATGAGCAAATAAGTTCATGGATACAGGGCAAGTTAGATAAAACAAATGAAAATCAATGGCACATCAGGAGTCCTGGCCAGACTGTCTGCATAAAACCTTTTCTGCCCACCAGTACTGGAATTCTGAGAGATAACCAATGCTCACTGAGATTACACCACTACTCAGGACTTTAACCCAAATGAGTATAGTACAAGTTGGACAAAAAGAAGCCAAACATCTATTGTGCCAAGTCCTTCACCTACTGTTGCGTATAGTGACCTTTCACTGCTGTTATCAAGAGTTCTCTGTTTCTCAACTCAGTATCGCAAGCATTTAGCAATATTGCTTTGTAATCAGTTATATATGGAAAACTGAGTGGACTTGCAGACAGGGGCGGTTCAAGAGGGGCAAGGGTGGCCAGAGCCCCTGTAATATTAGGCCTTGAGGCGATATTATTCATATGCAGTAATAAAATGTAGATTACGACTATAAATACGAGTATTTTTCTGTTCATTGTTGTATGTATATTGTAAGTCTATTGTAGAACCAAATCTATGGAGGGTTGGTGGTATATAACACTTGTGCTTCATACATTTGATACCCCTAAAATTGCATGTGGCCCCAACCTGCCCCTCCATTTAAAAAGGTTTAGAACCGCCCCTGCTTGCAGAGATTGCTTCATACGCCACGCCCTTTTGGGACTAATATATCTGCTATCCTGGCCAGCTTACATCAGTTGGTTCCGGAGGTGTGCACGGCTTATATATATGTTGAATTAGAGAATCCATTAGACGGTTAATTCCTCTACCCCCAAACTCAAGCTATAAATTAGATTACATTTTGTCTAGCGTATGTCATTGTGCATTTAATTTATTGCCAACTGACAGTTTTGACTTGAAGCTTAAATTTAGTAAGTAACAGTGCAGCCATCTGTCTGCTTGGCCTGTGGAGCAGCACTATACTGATGTCTCTTACCTGTCATTTTATCTACAGATCCAGAACCATGTCCATCCTGAAGATTCACGCTCGTGAGATTTTTGACTCTCGTGGCAACCCCACTGTGGAGGTTGATCTGTACACCAAGAAAGGTACTGCACAATTTTATATATATAAATGTTTTTATCTACTTTTATGAGTTTAGAAATGGTGGTCAAGGGTGACACAACTAGATGACAAATAAAATGTTAGCGCATGTTCAACCTCTACACATTATTTAACACGTATTTTGAACATATTTATAACTTGAAGTGTAATGCTGCAACATATTGGAAGAAAGGTTTTATACTTTTTTCGTGTTTTGCCCAATTACCTAGCTAGTAAAAACCAGTTCAATTGTGGATTAAGATGGCCAAGCTAGTGTGTTGCCCTACACTGTATAGTGGATCCAGAGGGGATTAGATCAGATGGTGGATGTGTGAAAATAGCTCTTGTAATATTACACTGTCTTCACAGCACTGTTACTGTAATGGTTCCTGTTTGGGAGCAAGGGTAGCTCATACAGTAGGTACTTCTGAGTTGAGTTAAATCATTGATAATGCATGCAAGGTAGAGATGCTTTATAAATTATATCTACATTATTCCCTTACCTAATTGTATCCTAGATCACATAATGAAGCTGCTGAGCATAAAACATCCAAACTCTGCAATGTTTGACACGTCTGGCTACAGTTGAGATCAATTTATCCAATTAACTAATAGCCTGACTTTGATTGAAGTTTTTTTGGCGAGCTGTTCTGTTCTGAGTGCTAAAACAAAAGATCAGCTCAACCCAATGAAATGTCCTGAGAATGTTAATGAAGCGACCTCAATGACCATTGAGATGGAATTGAGTGGAACAGGCTACACTGTCTTGAATACATTAGCTGGAATCTGGCTGCTCTATTCTGCAGCCCTGTCATCTTTTCATTAAGTTGGGATGTTTGCTAAGTGCTTCAGTGTACTGTAAATAGCACCTTTATTCCTTTTTTTCGACAAGATTCCCTTTTAAGTCCGACAGACGTATTTTGGCATCATTAACGGCACAGATCAAAGCAATGTGCTGCACCCAGAGCAAGTCTGTGTTTTGCTGCGTTATGTAACCAGCTTGCCTCTTGGTCACAGTCATAAAAGAAAATCTTCTATGCTTGTTTAAACGATATTTCAGTAGCTCAAGTAATCTGGACATTTACAGTCCCTGTTCCTGTTTTATGCTCTAGTTATGTATTTGGGTCATGGTTTTTATCCAGATAAAATGGTATGATGTGACAGTATGCCAGTTCATTTTATAGCCTGATGGACTGTTGCCAGCTCCGCCAGCTGCAGCAAGGTGATGTCTTGATGCAGATGATTTGCTAAGCCTGAACCCATGGGCTAAGCGCTAAATCCCCTCAGACTCGCACCATCTCTGCCGGTCCACTGAGCAAATACTAAATAGATTTTTGCTCATCCCCAATTTCTCCTCACTTGGTTGAATCCAAAATGGCCATCCTCTTATGTGTGGGTGTGACTTGGCATCCTTCCACAGATGCACTGCACATGCTCCGTTGGCAGCCTGTCTCCCACTGTTGCATCACAGAAGTGTCTGCAGACATTTTTGTTAATCGGGCTTGTGAGAGCAGGCATTGGCCGATACCGATCATTTCAAAATGGAATTAATCAGCCCAAAACGGTCTATCACTATTCAATACGGACAAGCTCGACAAGCTTTTAATTTGTCACCCACCAGAGGGAGCTTTAATTTGTCTAGTGCGGTGCAGTGCATTCTGGTAGTTGTAGGTTTCTACTTTTTTAAGCAAGAGGGAATATCGCAGCTTCTTTTCTGTTTTCTTGGGATGTTTGCACCTTTCTAATGCATGGACAGCCCCATTTTATCAAAAAAGAACTTCTTTCCAGCAGTAAAATTCTTCTTCAGTGCTTTGTCAGACATATTTATGTCCGCAGAATCTGTGTTGAATAAGTATCACAGAGTAATCACATTTATGGTTGTCACAGTAGCAGGTGTTATGGAAAATGACATTTCAGTATGAATCAAACTGCAATGAGTCAGTCCTTTGCTGGCTTGTTGGACATGATACAGCACTTTAGGAAATGACTGTTGCAAAATGTCATCTGTGTCTCCAAGGTCTTTTTAGAGCTGCAGTGCCCAGCGGTGCTTCCACAGGCATCTATGAGGCTCTGGAGCTCCGTGACAATGACAAAACACGCTACATGGGCAAAGGTAACCCATCTTCATTTATTCCCAATTTAATCTTTCTGCTCACGTCTATTCTGTTGCTATCTTTCATATACTTTCAAAACTACTATACCTTCTGTTGTCTGTCCTGGATTCTTTATTACCATTTACTATCCATATTTCTTCCACCCCGTTAGGAGTCAAAAGAGCAGTTAAATATGTAAATGAATTCTTGGCCCCTGCATTGTGTAACCAGGTAAATAAAGTGTGAAATAACAGGATGATTCTCTTACGTATCGGTGCGCACAGCAGCATGAAGAATGGCTTTGCCTTTGGAAACTAACCTTGACAGGCACAAACAGATGTTCACAGATCTAAAGAGAAAACATAATGAGCACAATCATAGAAGGCTTAAAAATATTTTACTTTACTCTGTGTTCATCTGTCATGCCTCCTAAGCATGGTCTTCTCCTGTCTGAGTCAGTTATGGTCTGCTTGTCCTTGCAGGTGTCTCAAAAGCTGTAGAGAATATCAATAAAACAATTGCACCTGCACTGGTTAGCAAGGTAGGACCATTTATCGTTTGACTAATATTACTGTGTGCTAGTGTCACAAGCCAAAACCAAGCCTTGATCAGTTTTTTGAATTCATTATGTATGTATGTATGTATGTATGTACGTACGTATGTTGAAAATACAACAGAAAAATAACTGTAACATGGGCAGTACTGACAATTGCCAAGTGACTACTACTATAATTAAAAAAAAAAAGACATTGCATAAAACTAACATGTTAAGCAGTTGTTTGTTGTTCCTCTTTAACATGGACCTCATTGTTTAATTATAAAAAGTGATCTTAACTATGTATTAACAGTTTCATTAGCAGAGCTGTGAATATTTTAACATTATTTGAGTGGGTTTTTCTAAACTAACTAGCCATAAATAAACCTAGTTTTTAATCTTTTTGTTTCCAAACGTACACTATAACTTGTCATGTTTTGTCTAATCCAGGATGTGAGCGTTATTGAGCAGAGCAAGATCGACAAGCTGATGCTGGACATGGATGGCACAGAAAACAAGTGTAAGATGCTACTTTATGCACTATAACTGGCCTGACAATGTCAGTGCAGAGTTTTGTGAGATATAATTAATAATATTATAATATCAATACAATACAATCTATTTACTTTCAGGAAGGGTTTGGGAATAAATATATATATATATATATATAT
>NC_045739.1:12109906-12116363 GCF_008692095.1 Etheostoma spectabile
ACACACACACACACACACACACACATCACATCACATCACATTTATATTATACTCATATATTGTAGTACGGTCATTTTTTTCAGAATTTTAGCCATACATTTATCAATACCTCTGTGTATATTAGGCCATTTTGAGCCATGTTGCAAGTACAATGAGCAGAACTGTTTTATGACAGTAAGATGTTTGCATCAATGTGAGGAAGCATCTCGATTAGTCATATGATAGTTCATTTGAGGGATTAACCAAACAAAACATTCCTCCTTGGTTATTTTGTCGACACATTGACAGTTAACATTAACAGTTTCTCTCCAGAAAATGTTTTATGTCTTGATATATGTAAATATTGTGATATACAGTTACATGTACCGTGATAAATAATTAGTGTGAGATGTATCCACTTTATAGTACAGTGAATTTTTTATTTATTTTTAAGTATTGTATGGCATGTACAGTTCTTTCTGCTAACAAGTGCAGTACTTCACATTTTATAGATGCAAAATGGAAACTTGCCAGTGAAAGTGCCAGTCCACTCACTGCTGAACTACTGAGTGTATATTATGTAGTGAATGTGTGAACAAGGGAGTGATTTTGGACAGACATTTTTAAATTACCACAGAAACATTGGTAGACATTCAAAGATTGTGTTTACATAACAGAAAAGTCAGTTCTTCTTATTTCAACAATTTTTGCTCCAAGAATATAGGTTTTATAAGACATTAATGTTTCATAAATACAGTATACACACAATATTCACAATACATTAAAATAATTCTCTATCCTCAGCTAAGTTTGGTGCAAATGCCATCCTTGGCGTCTCCCTGGCTGTGTGCAAGGCTGGTGCAGCAGAGAAGGGCGTTCCCCTCTACCGCCACATCGCTGACCTGGCTGGCAACCCTGAAGTCATCCTTCCTGTCCCTGTGAGACAGTAAACTTACCTAAGTCATGTACCACAGGCAAACTCTTAATGCTAATAAGCCTAACAGACATGACCGCTAATGTTTGATCCAGAGAATCCTAAATTCGGTTGTGATTCCATTAGGCTGAAAGCCGATCCTCTCTGCTTCCTTTCAGGCTTTCAACGTCATCAACGGCGGCTCCCATGCAGGCAACAAGCTGGCCATGCAGGAGTTCATGATCCTGCCTGTGGGAGCCAGCACCTTTAAGGAGGCCATGCGCATTGGTGCTGAGGTCTACCACAACCTGAAGAATGTCATCAAGGAGAAATATGGGAAGGACGCCACCAATGTAGGAGACGAGGGAGGCTTTGCCCCAAACATCCTGGAGAACAAGGAAGGTGAGAGGAAACATTAAATCCGAGCCATAACCACTGTTTATCCATCGGAGTTCCATTGCAAGACAACAGAGTTGAGATCCAGCTAGATAGATGACTTGTTATGCTAGGACACAGTTGTAGGTTTGTTTTATTTGCCAGGAATAGGGTTGGGTACCGGATCAGGTACTTTTTGGGTACCGAATTACGTTGGGACTACCGAGGACAATTTACGCTCAAACAATGCCAAATTTTGGTACCTGAGAGCGGGTAAGGGTGAGCTTATCTGTCCTCTCTGCATGTTGATAGAGAGAGGGGGACACACACACTAAAAACTACATTGACATTGCAGTTTGTCAAAGTCACAGTGAGTCACGGCAATGACGGTTAGACGGTTGCAAGTGTCATTATACTTTTCAAAACTGAATGCACGTTCACTGCAATATAATATCAATGGTTAACTGAAAGCAATAGCAGTGAAATTACACGTCCTCTGGGATAGGCAGTCACACCAGTTCTCTATGCCCTGTAGACTGACTGGCAGGCAGGAGGCTGTATGGCAAGGTAACTTGATATCTATAGAACGTTTCAGCAACAAGGCAATTCAAATTGCTTTACATAAAACAATAAAGAGCAGTTAAAAAGAGTTAGAAAATAAGAAACAGACTAAAGAAAAAAGATCCACTTTCAAGAATAAAAGTTGTTTGTGTGTCAAAACCGAATTTCAGGTTCCAATACCGGTACCGGAAAGAATGTGAACAGTACCTAACCCTAGTCAGGAAAGAGTGGATCATAGAAAGTTGTTACTGTGTGATTAGTCCTGACAAGCATTACATTCTTAGACCTCCCAAGGAAGTGAAGTTAGCATGTCACCCTTTGGCTGACATATGGTTTCTAAATCAGGGCCTAAACTCGGTAACGTATGCACTGACTGCTGCCTCTGACTCCAGTGTCAGTTCAAGGTGCTGATATGGCAAATGCCCCAGTGGAGCAGAGTCTTAGGAGGTGACTCATTTGTGATAGGTGAATGATGTGATTGTATTAGCTAAAATGTTTTTTTACTGTGGTATGATGTTTTTGTCTCAGCTCTGGAGCTGCTGAAGAATGCCATCGCCAAGGCCGGCTACACCGATAAGATCGTTATTGGCATGGATGTAGCTGCCTCTGAGTTCTACAAGAGTGGCAAGTACGACTTGGACTTCAAGTCTCCTGACGACCCCAGCCGCTACATCTCCCCTGACCAGCTGGCTGACCTCTACAGGGGCTTTGTCAAAGATTACCCCGGTGGGTTTTTAACATACACCCCTATTCTTAACAGCCCTAAAACTCTTACTGCTTACTTTTTTCAAAGATGACACATTTCAAAGATATTGTATAGAGCAATTTAATTTAACAAGATGAAGGCAAACCATAAAGGACAGACTCAAATAATACATGTGAGGACATGTACAAACAACATGTGGGCCTATGCAGACATACAAAGAGTATAAATAGAACGGTATGTGCATGTCCTGTCTGTATCAAAATTACATAACATAACAATAACATAAATTTAATGTTTTGGTTCACTTATGTCTTACATAAGCATTGGTTTGGGTCAGAGCAGGCAGCTGTTTTCAGCAAATGGCAAAAAATATTGTACACTACTGTACAATTTAGCAGCTAGCTGGATAACATAGTGGAGCATTTAGCAGTTTGATTCTGCTGCCACCAAGTGGTCATTGCAGGTTTAAGGATTCTGTAGATAATAACCATTGATCAGTGGCTTTTTAATCAGTGCTGACGTTTTGGATATTATTTTTATGGCTGAAACTCTGCTCTCACCTTCTATCCATTCTTACAGTGGTGTCCATTGAGGACCCCTTTGACCAGGATGACTGGGAGGCGTGGACCAAATTCACAGCCAGCACCAGCATCCAGGTGGTAGGCGATGACCTCACAGTCACCAACCCCAAACGCATCGCCAAGGGTGTGGCTGAAAAGTCCTGCAACTGTCTGCTGCTTAAAGTCAACCAGATCGGCTCCGTCACAGAGTCCCTGCAGGCGTGAGTGTCGACAACAGAGCAGTGTGATTACACTTGTTGCCAAAAACCAAGATAGTAACTACAGTATAAGCCAGCTAATATGGTTTAAATGTGTCTTTCTTTTAGCTGCAAGATGGCCCAGAGCAACGGCTGGGGCGTGATGGTCAGCCATCGCTCTGGAGAGACAGAGGACACCTTCATTGCTGATCTGGTGGTCGGTCTCTGCACTGGACAGGTAAAACCTCAACAGACGAGTCATTTTCCATTTGTTTCATTAGCATGGCGTCATTACTGAGGTCTGAATCTAGCTGACTATTCAAACTGTACCATAGGTGTAGCTTTTACATTACAGATTGGGTCTTATGTCATTTCATTTCTTTCCCAGATCAAGACAGGTGCACCTTGCCGATCTGAGCGCTTGGCCAAGTACAACCAGCTGCTCAGGTGAGTCGCATCCAAAAATGTAGATGCGTATTTCTGATGACTAAATTAAGGCTTGGTCAACTTTATCAACAGTATGAGTTATGTGCTCATCACTCTTAATATGCACAATATTGTAGATGTACTCAGGCTGTTGATCCATCTATTTTAATAATCATGTCATCACTCTCTCCCAGGATTGAAGAGGAGCTCGGCGACAAGGCCCGTTTCGCCGGCCAGAACTTCAGACACCCCATCTGAGTTGGTCCACCTCCTTGAGCCTCTGTGTGTTCACTGCTCATAAATAATCCCCACTCATATAGTATATGCCACGCTAGGTTGCCTTCCCTGTCCGGAGAAAAAGATGGAGAGATTACTGCTGAATTCCAAGGTCCAAGTCTGTGGTCTGTGGGGTGCAGAAGATACAGTACGTCCTAGTACAACCACAGCTCAGCTCATCCTCAAACTATGCTTAAGCTCCTGAATAGTGTTGGTCCCTATTGTTTGTCTGTGTAACTGTGTGAGAGAATATAGTTTAGCTTCTTGTGAGTTTGGCTGATTTTTGGTCCTCTACTGTGTATTTGAGCTACTGTAACTGTAGTACGGCTCTGCCTCAAGCAGTAGTGACAGTACTGTATGTGCAATGTGTCGCATTTGACAAAGTCTTGTGTTGCTGTAAGCGTTGGCAAAAATAAACAACATAGTTTGAAACATTTTGGTGAATTCTTTTTTTATCCACATGTTCAGGTGCTGACTGAAATTGTGTTCTACTTTTAGTCTTACAACAATTCTGATAATTGAAAGAGAATAATGATGATTATTGATTACTATCAAGCTAATTAGGTTATGATCACAAATAATTTAGGATTCATAGTTTACTTATAGAGAGTATCTGCAGTAAAGGGCTGCTCTCTCAATATCTGCTCCTGTCTGTGAAGTGTGTGTGTGTGATGTAATCTGAGTGCCACCGAGAGGCAGAAACATGAGCTCAGTGCTCGGGGAAGCCATTTCTGTACCCCTGGGTAAAAGAATCCAGAAGCTCTCTGCAAGCTCTTTTTGTACTGAGCCTTGCCAAGATAAATGAGGGTCTATTCACCAGTGGTATGGGACCAGGGGGGATTGCCAGCTGGGTCTGTGCCACACCGATTTACTTTGTGTGAGCCCTGTCTGAACCTGCCTCCATTGTTTAGGCGTCACCAAGGAGATGTATTACAAATCATTGGTACAAAGAAACTACCTAGCATATTTTGCAGAGTCTATAAACAACCTGTGACTATCATCTGCTGCAGATCCTTTAGCAACACATCTCCACGCTACAATGTACTAACAAAAATATTTTTTACAGAAAGTTTCAAAGAATAAGAGGAAATCTGGGTGACTTGTAATTGATATCAGTGTGGATTATGTCCTAAAATACATGAGTTTCTAAGAAACTGCAATGCTTCCTTTCTTTTCCTCGAGACCTTCGCCATCTAGTGGTCAGACATATGCAGTACACTTTACTGACACGTTCCTTGCAGAAAAGAGTTTAAAAATTGCAAATCCAAAATTGCATTTACAGTTGACTTTATTAGGCTTCGTCAAATCTTATTGGCACGTTTCTGTGCATATAGCAATAGAAATATAAAGCCTATGAAAGTTACACCAGCAGTTTGCCACTTAAAATCATCAGCAAACTGATATTCAATGGACTATTGAACAGGCCACGGGAAACAGGTGCTTGTCAGTTGCAGAAAAGACACAGATTCTGTATTTTATTAGTAATAAAATAGGTGCTGCTAGCTTTAACTGCAGCTTGGTTTAACATAAAAACGACTTCATTAAGCAGATAATGTCCAAATCCTGCACACCTGTTAATAAGTTCACATCTTTTAGAGCAACGTGTGTGACAAGAATTGTTCAAAAAATGATCTTTTTAAATAAAGAAACAATTCAAAACGTATTAGCCAGTGTTTCTATTGCACCTGTACACCCCTTCATAGTCAACAGGGCTGAAAATAGAAAACAGCATCCAAATTCTAGGGAAGAGGATGATTGCTTCTGTTGTTATAAAACATTTGTTTGAAAGAGCAGTTGTGAAAGATCGCTGCTGCTTTTCATAAAACTATTCTGTTCTATGCTGCGATGAAATTTACATTTGTCACTATGTCATCTCGCTGTGTGGATCCACATAGCCTACTGTCCATAATAGTAATGTGTCTCTTTTATTCTATTCAATTCTTCAATTTACTCAAATCTCCCAAGTATTCTATTCTATTCTCCTGCTACATTGTTCTTAATTTAATATGTTATTTTTTTGTCTATCCTTCCCATTCAATTCTGCTGTTCTGCGGTGCCGGGTGTTAAAATGTTTTTGTTCTA
Organism: Etheostoma spectabile; assembly: GCF_008692095.1. NCBI lineage: Eukaryota > Metazoa > Chordata > Actinopteri > Perciformes > Percidae > Etheostoma > Etheostoma spectabile. Next base: position 12,115,982 of record NC_045739.1, read on the forward strand.
ATTTATTGTATCACGTGCCCAGGTGCATTTCATTCCTGATTATTATCTTCTATTCTACTCTATTTTGTGATCAAATATTGGTAGATTTTGTCATATTGTTATTTTTCAATTGTGTCATTTGTTTACTTTATGCCTTATAATGTAAACAATTTATTCTATTTACTGTATACTCAATACTGCAGTACCCTCAAATCTCCTGAGAGAGATTCTATTCCATTGTATTCTATTCTTCTGGGCTCACTGACAGTCCAAATATAGTCTGGCAGTATCACAGGTTTATAAGGATGAAGATAGACCAAGTGTTGCTACAGAATAGACACTCCGAGGACTCCCCTCCCTCCCCTTCTCTCTCTCTCTCTCTCTCTCTCTCTCTCTCTCTCTC
>NC_045739.1:12116373-12126294 GCF_008692095.1 Etheostoma spectabile
TCTCTCTCTCTCTCTCTCTTTCTCTCTCTTTCTCTCTCTCTCTCTGTGTGTGTATGTTCCCAGCTTTGGCCAGTGGGTGACGATATTTTACCGGTTGAACTTTGAGAACCCCCAACTGTTCTCACCCCAAGATGAAGAAGGATGCTGTCATGCTGAGTGCCCCTCACACACACTAGTCTGAGCATTCCGGCAACGATTACTCCCTCTTTATTCTCAAGTCCATCATTTATGACAGCATTATATCAAACGTGATCCGTTCCGTTATAGCTACATTATAGAAGATATACAGGTGGCACTGCAGCTGCTGTGCTACTCTGTGTAGTGGCGACACTTGGCTAACTAACGTTGGCTAATTGCCCTTGCTGCTGCTGCTATTGTTTGTTGTTGCAGTTTCTCATCAAACAAATCACAGATGTTGTAGATCAAGCTCTTTAAGGTAAGTGATGTGAGCTTCAACCAGTCGTCTTATTTGCCTTTGACTTTATCAGCAAAAGAGCAAGAATTGACAAATCTGAAGGAATAGTTTGTAAACGTTGGACCGTTAACGTACATCCTTGCTTGCTAGCTATTTGGCTAATTTGTCTATTAGCATCAGCTAGCTAGTTAGCTAATATAGCTACTTGTTTGCCCCTTACTGTTGCTGGTTACCACGAACTAACGTTAGCAGCTAGCGCCAGTGACTAGCACTGATTGGGTAATGCCAGCAAGGAGCAGTGTAATTTCTGGATACAAACAGCTCGTTGACACTGGTTAGCACAGGGTCCATGCAACACACAAACACCATGACTTCATTTTATTAAACGCTTTGTGGTTTTAACGTGCACGTAACCTTGCAATACCTCACAGCAAACGTTTTCCCATTTTGAATTAACCTTAACGTTATCCAGTGTAGTATCTCTGTTACAGGGAATAGCCTGAGCCCTTTCAGCTATTGTCATTAGCTCATGGAAACGTTAGCTGGTGGAGCTAACTTGCTGTCTTTGTGTGCTTGACTTGTGCTCAATTATTGTTAACTAACTTACAGGTTTTGATTATTTACAACCTCAGTCTGGGCTGGTTTTAAATAAAGCTAACACTGGCTAACGGCGCATTCATGTTGACTTTTGAAAACAAAGATTCAAAGCTTGTAAAATCTTTATGGGAGATATTTGTCAACAAATAGAATCTGCCGACATTTTTCACCTCTGGCAGGCTGGGTAGTTCAAAACATTTAAGTGGTAGTGACAACATAAAAGGTAATACAATTTGTTGGGTTCATGCATTATGAGTGATGGAGTTTTTACGTGACGTTAGTCTTAAGTTATCATGCATTGTAAGTTTGAAAATAGTAAACAAGACACTCTTTGGCTACAGGCAGTGTTACAGTGGTTTTTGCTAATATTAATATATTAATCTTAAAAAGGCAGAGCCATTAATAGCCAGTGATTTATATTTGAGTGTTTATGTCTTACTCATTTACAGTCTTGTGACTTAAAGGGCTACATTGCCCAGCACAGTTGTGGGCTTCACCATAACTAATGAATATACATTGTGCACAGTGATCAAAGACGTGAGAAACATTTAATTTGCTCCATAAATGCCAAGCTATTTTCAGTCCACTGAAAGTATGTAGTTATATTGTTGGCAGCAAAAGCCTGCATTTCCTTAATTATCAAAATATTTAGGCTGGGTATAAATACATATTTAATGAATTATCTGATATCTTGACAGCATTGCATAGTTAAACATAGACATGCTCAATACCACATTATGTTTAATGACTTTAAACAACCGAACATGGACAGGTTTTTTGCAGTCAAGTACACCACTATTCTATGTATTCAGTGACCACCTGTTCAGGCCTCATTATAATGACATGATAAGTACCTGAGAGTACAAGCATCATGTAATGTCAGTTACACATTATGGTTTAGCAATAGAGGGTTAGGCAAGAAAACACATACACATGCACACATAGAGTCAGAAATGTTTTCAGAAGAATACTGCAGCAAGCCATATTTTTACACAGTTAATTAAAACTTAACAACAGGTAATATTCCTTTCTTGCTTTGAAAAAATACACCAAAACATCAATCAAGCCGCTTTAGATGTTACTGGACGTATCCTGTATCAAGTCATTGCAGTTGTGACCAAAGCGGCCCCTTCATACACCTCTTTAGCTCCATACCTTGTGCATATGGCACATCTGATGTTTTGGTGAATTTTCCTGCTGCTAGTAGCTCAGTGGTTGTGATTTAGATTTTCTAAAACTACCACTTAGACTGTAAACTTGCGAGGTTAGGTTACAGAGGTCTGCTATTACAGGCTATATGTTGATTACTACTTTAGCACAGCTCTGACAGAAAAGCACCTTAAACTTTGGTTTATAATTTTGTAAAAAGAGAATTTTTCAGGTTCAACCAAGAGCACAATTTAGAATTGCTTAAATTAAATTGCTTTAAAAACCTTTTTACATCCTCATTATCTGGTTAGTTCAGAGGTCAGAGGAGGTCATGGTGTTTTATAGTGTTTCAATTTGAATGGGATCTCAAGAGCAGCAGTGGGTAAAATTACTTTGAGTCACATATCCAATGACACACCCCATCCATTGAATGTTAATCTTGCTGGGTGACTATAGTAGCAGCAGAGTAATGATAAGTGTAATAACCCCGCTATTTTCCTTTTTAATGACTAATGTGTGTTTGAGTAATGGCAGCTCTCTGTGAGTAATGTGTGGCAAATGGAAGGCCAGACGATGTTAAGGAAAATCCTTTTTTACTATGCTCTGACACCTCTTTGTCGGATGATTTGTCAATACACAGGCTCGGGAATTAAGTGTTTACATGCTGCGCTTGAATGGCATCTTTCTGTTTTTACCAAGATGCCAACACTACATCTATCCTTTGCCATGAATTGTCATGAAAGATGATTCTCCATAATAATGCTTGTGTCTAGTCTCAGAGCTACTTCATGCTGTATGTTGAGGCATTATGCCATTGTGTTGCAACATAAGACGGTGCTATAACCTGTCATCGGTGTGGCAAGCCTGTATTTTAAAAGGTGCATTTTACTCTCAGCAAGGCTATTGTATTTCAAATAAAGGTGATTAGGTGGATTTATTGTGAATCTTGCCCAGAGATTTCATATACACTATGAAATTATGTTGGCAGGAGAGCTAGGTATGCAGCGAAAATGTCTGCTGTACAGAGCCAACCCAGGAAATGATGTGTAATCAAGTATCTTTAGACATTAGATTTGTAATTAAGAAAGTGTGTTGCCTTGTGTTTATATTCTCATGACTATGCATGGCTGCTGCAAAGACGACGCAATAAAGAAGCAAGTGGATGAAGTGATTTAGATTTTTCCTGTACAATGCTTGCTTGATATCAATTCCATTGCAAGATATCTGGCTGTTACATAGAAAAATAATGCTCTGAACAAAGGAGCAATGTTCACTCAAAGACCTCTTGATGGGCCATTGAAGTGCTGTATATTCATTAAAAATAACAATCCGTCAGCACTTACTGACAGCACGCACAACAAGCCAAGCTCTTTTTATTGTTCTCCGAAGATGTTTTTCAGTTCCCGTGCCAAGAGCTGGGTAATTGGCTGTAGCAAAGCCTTGCATGTGTTGTTTTAAGATATTGGACTGACACGCACAGGGCACACTGGCAAAAATGAGGCAAGCACACTTTCCCTTCCTCCTCCTTCTCCTCCTCCTCCTCCTGGCTTATCCCAGTAAGTCAGAGAAGGCAAGATGCCGGATGTGTTTTGTGTTCTTTGACAGCTTCCCTTCACCTCTCATAAGAGGAGATCCAAGCATGCTGCATCATATCTCATCTTTGTTTGATTCAGGCCTAGCTCTGCAGCTCCACAATTGTGCCAAGGAGATAGTATCGGCAAATACTATCCATGTTAACAATTGTGAGCTGTCTTGCGACATACTGCTGGTGGTATTTGATGTACTAGATGTGATCAAATCTGCTTTTCCTTTGAGCTCAGTCACGGCAAAGTTGGTCTCGCAGCAGCCTGCAAATGCCGCCTGTGTCTTATTGGGTCGGCCTGGCATGGATTCACATCTTAACTGATCAGGCACATTGTGTTTTGTGTTGTTGCCAGCCTCTTGGCAGGGCCTAGGTATAGCAAAAAAATCTCTCTATATTTGCCTCAAATTTGTATGTGGCTAAGAGACTGCAAAGTTTTGCAATTCACTACATATCAGAGTCTTCTGTGATTTATGTACACGAGGGGTTGTACAATGGAGTGTGGAAACGACATGGAGGCTTGGTTAACAGTTGTGAAGCAACAGCAAACACAGGACAATGAATACATAGTAGTAGTGATGTAGTTGTAATGTTGGTGACTGCACAGCAGATTTTGTCTATCTGTGAATCTTATGCATTGTTAGATTTAAAACACCATGGCATGCAGATGATGGACTATCTTATCAGCAGTCGAGCAGAATGGGCTAATAATAGGCCTAGCACTTACTCAATTACAGTGCCAAAAAGCATGAATTGAAAGTGTTCAAAAATAACAGTCAGCCATTTGCCATCTCAGTAAGAGGAAAATGAAATGGTGTAGGATCAGCTGGCTGGCCCCTTAGGAGAGGGAGAGAAAGGGGGGTAGAGAGATGAGGAGGAGAGTGTTGCCGCTGTGTGTGTCAGTGCTGATTAGGTAAGAGATTGCCTCATGTAATGACACGGCATGGCGCTAGTGGTGCAGAAACACAAACAATGCATACCAGTGTTTTACTGCGCACACCCCCTGCAGCTGCTTGCTTGACGATGTTTATATAGACGTATACTCTCTCCCTAGAATATTTCAACATCTTTTAGATGATGCCCTTTTTTTTTTTGTGACACATTTATGGCGCCCAAAAGCCAATAGCCCTTTTCTCTGTGCGCTCTTTTTCTCCTGTGGCACAAATGAAAGATGGAGGTGATTAAAGAAAATAAGCACAATAGAGTCTGTTCAGTTTTCTATTAGTGCTTATTGTTACTATTGACATCAGTATTTTTAGCACAGATATGTGTTAAATATGCTACATAACCTGCCAGACCCTCTACTGTGTTAGCTGAACCTTAAGCGTATGGAACTTGTCGTATTGTGTAATGGAATTCATTCTATAAACAACAATGTTAACATATTTTATCTTTTCGCTTGGTTTATAATAGACCTGTTACGTAAGTGTAAATATCTACCATATTTCCTACAGTAATAAAGGTAAATACTCAGTTTGTTGTCATTATCAGAGAGCCACCTCAATCAGCAAGTCTAAATGATGCAGTTAATTTAATTGATTGTTTAATAGAGAGAATTGTCAATAACGGCTATCTATTGTCCAGATAAACACATATGTCTTTATAAAACTGGCTGTAGTGGCTTGCTATGTTTTTTTTTTTCCTTTTCCTAAACAGTATTGGTTATGCAGGACATTGATTTTCAACACTGTGGATGAGACAAATTACACATACAGCTTTTTACCATGTGCTGGTTGTGCTCTGTGGCCTCTGTGACTAATACCGGCACTGCACTGATATTGTGACTGCACATGAGGCACAGTTTGTTTGCAGAGCCCAGACCTGTGACTGATGTTTTAATGGCGTAGGCACACAGGCTAGTGGTGAGCTCAGGGTTCATGCAGCCACAAGGAAATGACCCCGGTGACATTGTGGTGCTTTACACTCTCCTGTTCACTAGGTGCCTCCAGTAAACTGTGTCCTTGCCCACCCTTGCAGGTAAGGCACATCTATTGAGCCTACTGAGCCTTCAGTTTAGATGCTGGGACTTGCGGCTGGATCGACTACAAGTTTAAGGATGGACATCTTGTCCCTCTACGTACCCTACTTCCAGCAGCCAGCACAGAGAAAATGAGTTCTGAGGATTGGGTTTAGATTTGCCACTGTAGCACTTCAACTCTGATATACTTTAGCTACCATCAAGGAGAGAGAGAGAGAGAGAGAGAGAGAGAGAGAGAGAGAGAGAGAGAGAGAGGAGAGAAGAGAGAAGGTGTGGAGATAGAGGATGAGAGAGAGAGAGAGAGAGAGAGAGAGAGAGAGAGAGAGAGAGAGAGAGAGAGCGCAGTGCTATCTAACTGATCAATTTGTAATAAATCTGTTGCCTCAAGCTGTTGTTCGCTTCTACTCAGTAAAAGGTGTCTGCGTTTCTCAGGCAAGAAAATGCTTGTCAGGCAGGGCATACAGAGCTATCAGTGAATGAGACGCGCCTAAAGCACAGTAAATCATTTTCTCTGTGCTCAGTTTACATAGGTCGAACACATCGCTCTCTTATCAGCAAAGTCCATTGGTAAAAAGAGGGGTTATAACAATCCATAAGGCTGACCACTGAAATAAGGAAGTAACGCTCTCCTCACATTAAATTTCCCCATTATTCAATATGAGCCATTAATCATGATGAAGGAGCTATTGATTAGGCTATCAGCCAAGGTTGGTCAATTTATTTGCCAAGAGTCATTCCACAATGTGAGAATCTGTTAAAGTAGTGCTGCTTCACGAAAACCAAGCGGCAGAATTGAAATGGCCCCATTATTGTGACAACAGTTTGATCTTTAAGGTAACAAAAGAGCGGGCCTCTATAAGGACCACAAGGGACATCTCCTGCTCCTCCTCCACCAGCAGCCATATGGACCGTACTAATTGTGTTTTACGCCAACCATTTTCACTGATCCATCAGGGACTTGTGGAAGTGCTGTAGCTATAATGTCACCAGCAGTGGGCTGGCTCATGAAAGAAACATTAGTGAGCAAGATGAGAAGACAGGAAAGCAATGCACTGCAAGTCAACACAATTATTGATTTTATTCAAATGAAATCTCTGGCTCTGTATCTGATGTTAGACACCTTTTAAAGTATGATTTCTATTATTTCTTTTCGCAATTGCTATTGTCAGAGAGCAGCATTCACTTCAGTCTTACACATGCACCGTGTCAAGTGGTAAAATCTCAAATTCTAGGCATAATGCCAATCTATAAAGATATAGGTAAAAGAGCATGTGCTCTTGTGATTCCATATATCTCCAAATTATTTATTCAGATTTTGAACCTTACCACATTTAGCCATCTGTAATTGTTCCACAGAGAAATCGTCTATCATCCGTTATGTGTTCTGACCACACAAATGCAGAGGTTACAAAGTTGAATGTAAATGTGACATTCACAGTATTTGCTTTGCCCTTCAGGCCAGGGATTGGTTGTAAAGCATTTGAAGTGCTAAGTAAAATCCGTGTGTGTTTTTAACGTGTTTGTAATATGCAATCATGATAAGGGCACATCTATGTAAATTAGATCCAGTGAGGGAGGGGAGGGGCGTTGGAGAGGATGTGCCTTTCATTGTGTCCTCGCTAACAGTTTTCTTGTAATTCTTGAAAGTGATGTTTGCTGCAAAGCTGGAAATCTTCAAGATATCGTGTTAATAAAGCATCAGAGACAGCCGAGCCGTTATTCTGGGAAATAAAAGGCAATCAGGCCTCCAACATCCTGTCCTATGCCCCAAAATGAAGCAGCAGAAACCCTAATTATCTGAGAGGATGAGCAGCTCAAACTCCAGTGCTTGGCTAGTCAGTGCCAGCGCTAGCTGCTACACTCTAATGAAGACGCACTGCTAGCTTCTCTCTCTCTCTCTCTCTCTCTCTTTCTCTCTCTTTCTGTGTTTCTTCCTTCCTTCTAGCCCTCTATATCTGGCTCTGGCTTGCCTGAGGTATTTTCTCCCCCTTAGCTCCTCTCCTTTGCTACCTCCTCCTCCTCTTTCCTTGTGAGTGAAGTTATGGATGTGACTGTTGCACTGATGGAGTGAGAGGAGCTTTGTTGCCTGAAGGTGTCTGGGAGTCCTGCACAGGAAATCGGTGAGCTAGATGATGGCCTCTGTGATGCTTATTGCTGCTTATGTAAAGTGCTGTGAGATAGTGGGAGAGACAGCATTGATCTCCTCCCATTGATTTCATAGATCCTCTTTAAAGATGACAATAACGTTGTCTTTCTGTGTCATCTTTAAGTACTCCTTTTCAAATCAGCGATGTGGCAAATTACTCCTGTCATCAGCCGCCCATATTCCAACAGCATTGTGTGATCATTTGTGGAGTTGAAAGTCAGGTTAAATCTTGCTTTGCACAGTTGATCTTTGTTTGTGCACGTATCTTTGCAGCAACACCGCAAGCCTTTGAACATTTATTTGTTGGTTATGTATTATTGCTTTGGTGTTAACCAAAGCTCTTAGAATCTATAGACCTGCAGAGCAGCTTTAATAGAAAATAAGATATGCTCTGTGAGTGAGTACTGAATACCGTGCTATAAGCCACATCTTTGTTGTTGCGGAGGAGTGAGTGGTGATTGATTGTTTGAAACCTGAGCTTGCCTCAGCTCCCAGCCAGCTGCTTCTCACTATTTACCTGTAAACTTGTCCTTTCTGCTTTTGCTTTGTCTGTGGATGGCCGCAGAGCTCTTTCTCTGTCCCCTCTCCCCCTCTTTGTTGTACCAAGCAGCCCAAAGGCCTCCAGGGATGAACAGACAAATAGAAGACAGCGAGAGGTGAGGCTCGCTCCCCCCATTCTCCCATCTATCTTTCTCCCTTGCGAGCACTCTGTCAGACAAGTTTCCAGGCACTCAAAAGCAGCAAATCGACTCACTGTAGGAATCACTGTCACTTGGCCGAACTGGGGCATAGCAGCGCACTAGGAGGCCAATCCTCCTCCTCCTCTCCCCATTCACCACCTTCTCAAATGGATAAAAAGCTATTTTGGCATGGCATTGTTGAGGCCTGGTTCTCTGTACAGATTAGCTTATTCCAGTCTAACCCCCCCAAAAGCTTTTTTTGGTCTCTTCAGTTATACATTAGTGGGGAGCTATTGATGAGTACTTGATTAAGTGCTTGTGGAAGGGTTCTAGTGTGCAGCTTTCCATCTTGAGTTCCTCTGGTTCATCTTAAACAGTACGATCAGCAGGCGAGATGGTGCGGCACTATTGCATGAATCTCTAACCAAAGTTGGGGATGTTTTGTTTGAGCACAGATTTCATGATTGTGATCGAGTGAGAGGAGAATGCTGTCAGAGTTTTAGTCTCTTCCTTTATTCTTGGCACAAAGCAAATTATCCTATCGGCACAAAGCCATCGCTCACTGCAAAACCCAAATGTAGTAAGAAGAGTAAGGCTGAGCGCCCGGGTAGCTCAGTTGGTAGAGCCGGCACCCATATGTAGAGGTTTATTCCACGACGCAGCGGGACAGAGTTTGACTCCGACCTGCGGCCCTTTGCTGCGTGTCATTGCCCTCCTCTCTCAACTTTCATGTCTTCGGCAGTCTTGTGACATAAAGGCCCAGAAATCCCCAAAAAATAATAATAAAAAAAGAAGAGTAAGGTGGTTTGTGGCTTCGTATCATGCATGCACAGGTGCATAGACGCATGCACCTGGTGTAATGAAAGGCAAAGCATTCTTCTGACAACAGGGTTTTACATTTCACTCCTTGGTGTGATAGCTTTGTCACAGGGAAGAGATACACCACCACCTCGTGCAGCCCTCGGAGACCTTTCTTTGGAGAACCAGCGGCCCTCCCTTTTTTTCCTTCTGTATTTAGCACTCAGCCTTTACTCAAATCAACGACAGGCTTGTGAAAATCTCTACATAAAACAATGCACAGTGCTGCTTTATTTCTTTTTTCTCTTCCCCTCTGCCCGATTCTTCCCCAGAGTTTATTTGTCTTGCCTGTTCAGCTACTGCTGTGAAGTAGATGACAACGGGCAGAGAAAACTAAAAGGACACGTCGTCTTTACCCCCCCTTTTTTTTTCTCTTTTCGCTTCTCTGTAACATTACACAGGGCTCGTCCACCTTGTATTTGCTGTTGCAGAGAGATAAAGACGATGGAAGTGAGGAACGTGTGTGTTGTTCTCTGGGAATTTGGCTTAGGAATGCGGCTGTGCATGGGGGGGGGG
>NC_045739.1:12126304-12129417 GCF_008692095.1 Etheostoma spectabile
GGGGGGGGGGGGGGTTGGAGGTCATATGAGTGTTTTTTTTTGTAGTAAGGGAGCTTAGAATTGACAGCCGTGTTTTAATTGTTTGTGACATGTGAAATGAGGAACAATAATGTGTGACCAGTGCACCCAGGAGATTACAACGATCGGTCAGCCGCTGAAAAGAGTGTCAGAGAGATGCATTACCACATCTTTGTCTCCCTCTCTGTCCCTCTGAGCCATAAACCACTCACAAGCATTTAGCCAGCAGTGATTTCTTCTCTGTTCACCTCCTCGCCCTCGTCCTGATCCTGTGGAACTGCTAGTAGAAAACCTCCCAGGCTTCTTGAATGAATCCTCTCTAGTGTGTGTGTATGGGACTGTGTCTCTCTGTGCTTGCAGCTTTGATTCTTGGCAAATCTCTGCAGCACCACCTGATTTGACTTGGTAATAGGGCATTGATGAGTCTTGGGGGAAATCGGAAAAGGAAAACAAAACCACACAGCAAAAAATCCACTACTGGAGGTTGCAGTAAAGGCAGTGTCAGGCTTCTCAATAGCGATTGACAAAAGAGGAAAAAAAGATAGGGTGAATTAAAAATGGAGGACTGTAGCGATATAGCTGTCATCTGTTGATGCCTACAGCCACCTGGTCTTCCTGCAGTGGGAGACAAAAGCTTAGAGGTGGAGATGGGCTTTAGCACCCAGGCTTCTTCTCAATTTGTATTTTTACTCCCCTGCACTGAAAAAGCTGCTCTTCTCTACAGGACAGCAGGATCTTTTCATCTTTAGCAGAGCTCATTGCTCCCAGAATATTGTTTGCAGTGTGGAGGACATAAAAGGTAGCCAAGCCAGGAGTAGTAGGGGAGATAAAAGCAGGATTGCTTAAGCACTCAGTGTTATTTATTCCTACTGCTGTTGTTAGTAGCCACTAGCATAATAATTCATCTTGCCTAGTTTTTTATCTCAGTGCGCATTCATGCACACACACGCACAAAGTAACTACTCCCAAACACAAATTCACCTAGCTAGCGAAGGGTAGGCCCTTCAAATATAAAACAAGCAAATCAAAGACGAAATACTCATAATTCTGCTGCCTCACCATGGCCATCTAACAGCTGAGCCGAGCTGCGAACAAAAGGCAGGGCCTGCCTGTGCCCGGTTCCCTCACAGGGGCATCTTGTATGTTTTATCACTCCGGCTAGTGCTGCAATTAATATTAATGTGCTTTAAATCACGCTCCACTAGCGCAGCTTCCCTCTTTCTCTGTGTGTGTTGTGAATAAGAGCAAAAAAGCCAGCGGGGGATAAGAATCTAGGCAGGATATGGCAGTCCTCATGTCAGCTGTCTTAGAGCCGGAGGGATATGTGGATAAAGACAAGGGATGAAACTGAATCCCAGCCAGCCAGCCAGCCAAGCAGGTAGAGACTTCTAGCACTCGCAGCGGCTGGGCACGGGGTTGTGCGCAGCCTGTTTATTTAGTCATGTTGTAATAATGCTTGACCTTTTCTTTCAAGTCCACGGCCTGACCTTTAGCACCTTACTCCTCGGTGTGTGTGTGTGTGTGTGGTGGTGGTGGTGTGTGTGTGTGTGTGTGTGTGTGTGTGTGTGTGTGTGTGTGTGTGTGTGTGTGTGTGTCACACACAAATCATACACATGCAGAGAGGGAAACAAGCACCTCCTTTGCAGGGAGCTTCATGCTCTGCCAACTCCTGGAGTGGATTGTTCCAAATTAGTATGCATTAGGTGGTTAGTGCAAAGCATTTAATTATGCGAGATGGCACTAAACTGTCTATGTTATGATTAGCCCAACACGTTACAACCTTAATCTCTTCATTTTTTCCTCTCTCTTTCCATGGATGAGGAGGAGATACAGGGTGTGGGGGGTTGATAAGCTGGTGAAGAAGGATGATTGGGGGGGGGCACTTTAGACAATCTCCCATATTCCCATTAGATTTACAAGTATCCCAGTATCATTGCAGCCAATGTTTTCTTCCTAGAAGGATTTTTGATTAAAGACCCGCTCGCCCCCCCCCCCCCCCCCCCCCCCCGCTGCATGCCCCCAGATACTTTGTCAGATGAAATTGAATCAAGTCTCTTCCTTTTATGTGTGTATGTGCAACCCGCTCTCTGTTTTCACTGAGCTGCTTTCATGGAAGGCAAGGCTTTTTAATCTTGGGCAGCAGGCAGAGGTGGCAGAAGCAGCCGGGGTAGAGTCAGAACGCACCAGGCAGCCATCCAGCCAGTCACTGCAGTGGAGCCCCAGCAACTCCACAGAGGAGCCCATTATACAGGAGAGATATCAAACCATGAATCATTTACGCCAGTCCTCCCCTCCCTTCTCCTGCCCATGCATGCAGACTTGACGCCCGGCCAGCCGGCCTGCTGCCTGCTTGCCGCTGTCTGCATCTTTGATGAATGATTATTGCATTTCATAAACATAGGCTACAGTAATTAAAGTATCATTGATTCTTTCTATGTTAGCTCCAAGGTGGACAATAATGTGTTTTTGCCCTCCTTCTTTTTTTGTCACTGGATAGAAAAAGTCCCTCTAGGAACAGCAGACGGTAATTTATTAACCCCCCCTCCTGTTTAGGCAATTAAAGAATAGCCTTCCTTCAGGGAGGAGGGTGACAATACAGCAGGGTGGGGCTTTGGGGTAGTTCTCATTGTGCAGTGTGCTGTAAGGATTGTGTTGTAGTGTTGGTGTTTTGTGTCTTGCGTAAAAAAGTGTAGGGACACGGGGGTTAATGTGCTGGAAAAGAGTGATTTAGGTCAGTGGTCGTGTCTGCATCTGTCACTCTGACAAGCTGCCGCTTTAGGAGGCTGCGTGGTGTTGAATAAAGGACAGAGTGAGAGACAATTGAGGAGAGTGCTGCCTCTTTCAAATGGAAAAAAGGAAAACCTGACTTGACTGTGATTTGTGCTCTCAGCGACAGGCACGGCGTTACAAGCAGCCGTTTGATATAAACCTAATCACTTTCACCTCTTTATTGAGGATCAAGACAGTTAAAGCCTCTCCAAATAAGTGCATGTCTCTTTGCCTTCCTCCATCTGTTTTTCCTTCTCTCACCTGCTCAGCTCTCCCTGCTGTCATTTCTGCTGGTCATTTTTCCTCTCTCTCTCTCTCTCTCTCTC
>NC_045739.1:12129427-12130052 GCF_008692095.1 Etheostoma spectabile
CTCTCTCTCTCTCTCTCTCTCTCTCTCTCTCTCTCCCTCTCCACATTTTTCTCATCTCTCCACCTATTTCAATCAGGAGTGCACTACAGTTCTGTGTAAATATCACAATCACTGATGGAAAAATGTGCTGGCATCTCCATAAGGGGATTAGAGGAGCCATTTTGTGTATCACTTATTAATGTGTCCATCTCTCCTTTGCGCTGTCTCCCTCTGAGCTGTATGGATTGTTTCCTCTCATACAGGCACACATATACATCTATTTGCAGCAAGTTTTACCTCCATTATTCTTTGAAGAGTTTAGCTGTAAAATGTCACTGTTGTAATAAGTGTCTACACTCCAATGAATTTCTTACCTCTGAGGATTTTTAAGTGTTACTATTTGATTGCATATTGGTTAAACCTAACTAATCATCAATTTCCATGTTGTCCTCGTCTTCATCAGAACTTTGTACACAGGTCGCCTGGTTTTCACACTCTGTCAGTTTACACATGTCTGTGCACCTGAGGCCATTTGTAAGACACACATACAGTTGTGTTCAGAATAATAGCAGTGTGTTTAAAAAAGTGAATAATGCTCAAAATCCAGAGAATAGCTTTTAATTCCATTATATCAATGCATTGGGAA
>NC_045739.1:12130062-12131343 GCF_008692095.1 Etheostoma spectabile
ATTCAATTCCAAATCAAAACATGACCAGAATTGATCAGTTTGTGTTCTACCTTTACAGAAAGTTAAGAAAAAGGAATATTAGGCTGTTTAAAAAAAAATAGCAGTATTTGCATTTTTCATTACAAACTCAAACATTTACTGTATGAACTGAAACATGTGTCAAAGGTTTGCTTTACTTTGAATCACTGCACTAATATTTAGTTGCATAACCATTATTTCTGAGAACTGCTTCACATCTGTGTTGCATGGAGTCGACCAACTTCTGGCACCTGTGTGTGAGGTATTCCAGCTCAGGATGATTGAACTACATTCCACAATTCCTCTGCATTACTGGGTTTTTCCTCAGAAACAGCATTTTTGATGTCACCCCACGAGTGTTCTATGGGATTGAGGTCCAGGGATTGGGCTGGCCCCTCCATAACATCAATCTTGTTCATCTGGAACCAGGACGTTGCTCACTTGTGTGTTTTGGTCATTGTCTTGTTGAAAGACCCATTTCAAAGGCCTTTCCTCATCAGCATAAGGCAACATGACCTCTTCAAGTATTTTGATGTATTGAAACTGATCCATGATGCCTGGTATACGATAAATAGGCCCAACACCACAGTATGAGAAACATCCCCATAACATGATTTTTGCACCACCATGCTTTACTGTCTCTACAGTGTACTGTGGCCTGAATTCAGTGCATGGGGGTTGTCGGACAAACTGTCTGCGGCCCCTAGACCCAATGTGTCCTTTGGCAAATTTTAACCTATTCAGTACATCAGTTCAGTCTTTTTTTAGCTATGGGACTTTGCGGTGGCTTATAGCTGATAGCTTTGCTTCACATAGCCTTCTTCTTTTTTAAAGATTATTTTTTGGGCATTAGGCCTTTAATGACAGGACAGTTGAAGAAGTGAAAGGGGATAGAGGGGGGAATGACCTCATTCAGCAAAAGGCTGTAGGTCAGAGTCTAACCCAGGCCTGCTGCGTCGAGGAGTAAACCTCTATATAAGGGGGCCTGCTCTATCAACTGAGCTATCAGGGCGCCCCACATGGCCTTCTTCTGACCATTACTGTACTCCCAGGTAACATTAAGTCTTCTTTGATTTTCCTGGAGCTGATCATTGGTTGAACCTTTGCCATTTTGGCCATTCTTTGATCCATTCGAATGGTAGTTGACCGTTTTCTCCCACGTCGTTCAGGCTTTGGATGACATTTAAAATCATTTTAAATAATTTTGGCTGAGCAGCCTATAGTTTTCTGCACTTATTTATATGTTTTCCCCTCTCCAATCAA
>NC_045739.1:12131353-12131529 GCF_008692095.1 Etheostoma spectabile
AAAGTCTGCTGTTCCTCAGAGCAATGACCCATTTTGCTGAGTATTTTAGTGTGAAATGCACTGTAACCAGCATGCACAATGTTTGCTTTTTGCCTTCCTTAAATACGGGCCATCATTGACACCTGTTTCTTCACAGAATCAATCACCTCATTAATTGAACACAACACTGCTATTAT
>NC_045739.1:12131539-12131634 GCF_008692095.1 Etheostoma spectabile
CCCCTTTCAATTACATATTCAATTAAACACATGAGCAGCATGAATGTCAGGACTGTTGGGTTGGTTGGTTTTCTATGACTCTACAACACTTACTA
>NC_045739.1:12131644-12134497 GCF_008692095.1 Etheostoma spectabile
TTTGCCATGTAGAAATATCACTTCTACCAAAAAAATATAATTTTTAGAGGTTAGTTGGACTTCTATTACTTTGAACACAACTGTACATTGTGGGAGTGAAAAGTTTTTGTGCTGTTGCAGGCGAGTAGATTCTGGACAGCTTCAGGTGCTGGCTTGCCTTCCATCCAGTGCAGCACCAACCGTTCACCTTACTCCTCTGTCTCCATTTTCCATCCTCTACCAACAGGGCTTGGTACTTGTGGGTCCTTTACAAAACATCTTAAAATACCATCCTGATAGTTCGCTTGCAGTGTGTGTTACCTCAAGGTATCCTGGCACGGTTGGAGTTGATGACTCTCAATTGCACCTTTTCTTTGCGCAGAAAAAGTGGTACCTGAGCTTGTGGATAATGGTGGTTGATGCTTTTGGGGCACAGAGGACACATGTAAATGCCTCCAGTTTAATGCTCAGTCCTGGTGAGAGGTCCCATTCCTGGCCCAACTTCAAGAATGTGTCTTGTGTTTCTTTGTTGTTGATCAGGAGTGTAAGTGCCCTTGTCTTCCCTTTGCCTGCAAAAGCGCTTACAGTGTCACATTCCGTGTAGGCGTGCAACCCCATGAGAGCCGTACAAGTGTCCATGCCAACAGTGGCTGCAACCTTCCTAATAGCTACCAGCCTTGTACAGGTTCTTGTGTCACACTTCAGGAACAGTGGGGCCTCAATCTTGTCACAGAATGCTAAAGACATGATAAAGACATCTGTGTCTTCTGAAGTAGTCAACTTCAGAAGTAGTCGTCCGTCTGCTTCTTGTTAACATTGAAGAGTTGACACCTCCTCACTGTCTTGATATGTGATTCTGTAACATTTGTCAATCACAGTTTCTTCTCCTGTAGCTTTTCTGTATTCCGGGTTCCTCCATTTACTATGGAGCTAATGAGACTAGTTTTGTTTTTGACTTTGGTCAGGAAGCTCCTCCACTGCCTCTACATCTGTGTGCTTGTGATATCCTGTGACTCATGACCAGTCTCTTCGCCCTGTAGAGATCTTTTACTATTCTTGATTGAGTTCTGCTAGTATGTGTCAAACACAACATCTATTCTTCTACTCTGACTGCCTTCCCGCAGAGTAGATTCATCACTTAAATCTGTGATAGTGGATTCTTTGGACTACTTCTTTTCCAAGGTCTTTAGCAACATCTGTAATAGGGGCATTGTTTCTCACTTTGGCTGCGTCAAACAATGTTGCATGATTCATAGTCTTTAAGACCAAAAGATTTCATTGTATTATTTTGTTTCATTGTGTATGATACACACTTCAGGTTATTTGTACTGGTTGTCCATTCTGAATCCAGATCTAAATCTCCTCTACTCAGTTATATTGTGCAAGAGTATTCCTCAATCACAGTAACTAAAAAGAAAATCACAAGGGTGGTGATGTAAACATTACAGGTTAATGGAAAAAAAGGGTTTGTTACTTGACATAACTTAAACCCAACCCATCATAACATAAGCTCAACCTGATGGCAATTACATCCTTTTGGAAATGTTGGAATATCTCCAACTGATGTAGCTAACTAGCCTGCACTGTAGCAGTTACTGTTACACCTGCAAGCTAGCTAGCCTGCTAGATAGATAGCCTGCAAAAAATACCAAGCTTACATTAGCTACTGTTACAGGTACAGCTATAGGTATTATCTCCTTCTGTCTTTTCCCCATAAATTCACAAGTACAAGACAAAAATTATTTTGTACTTGCATTTAATACCCCTGCAAGTCATTAGAAGTTGATTGAAGATGTCATAGTTGGTGTTGTTATAACCAGTCAACTGAACCAACGATCTTTTCACAAAACTGACAAAACCTTGTCAAACTGTCAAAATACATCAATCCGTGCATGAGCTACTTTTGGACATTCTAACTGAAAGTGGGTGAATATCAAAAAACATGATAGAAACATGTTGTTAAATGCCTCACAAGAGTTATGTTGACAACATTATTGAAACAAATACTTTTTATTACAACTGTACATGTACAGTTTTTTGGGGGGAAAAAAGTGATTTCACTACCTCCCCTGCACTACTATTGTGATTTTCCTAGTACAATGGGGTTATACCTTGCCAAAAATCACTGAGACTTTGTCCCCCCAGATGATACCGATGGCCCAAATTTGGGGCCCTGGCTCATGGACTAACCTAATTATTTTCATTCACAGCTGTTGTTTTTCCTCTGTTCACAATAAATGCTTAAAAACATCATGCAACAATGTAGCTAAAAACAACATAAAAATTCAGATCAGATTGATCCAGGCATTAAAACTCTATGATAGTCTGTTTAAGCTAGCCTGTGCTGATTGCTAGCCTTCTCCCCCTGCCCTATGGCTCGTCCCTTTTGTTAGTGAGCCACATGGCTCTCTACAAGGCTTAGTCTAATCAGCGCTAAATATTCAGCGGTAGCCCATAGCCTAATCAGCCAGAGCCTACTCATTGTCAACCAATTGCATTCTTCTTGACCTCCCAGATGGAGGTAAACTGCAGAGCCTCTCCATAGCGCTGCCTCAATTACTGTAGCAGTAATGGTGATAAAGAAGTCCACAGGCTCAGATGAAAATGGCTGATTGATGTGGACACACATGGCTTATAATTGAATTTATAAGGAAGGCGTCATGGTGGAGCGGGATCCTAAACAATGACCAGGTATTTAGTGATTTACCCTTCCTGCCTTCTCATCTTATGCAGTTGTGCATTGCAACAGTATCCTCAGGGGTCTTGGTACCTAAAGCGCAACTCTTTTGTCCCACTCCCTCTAAACGTCAAGGCTGGGTGTGAATGTGTATGTAAGCAAAATGCCTATGTGACACACACACACACACACACACA
>NC_045739.1:12134507-12136915 GCF_008692095.1 Etheostoma spectabile
CACACACACACACACACATATATATATATACAATGAACCAGTGGGAGAATTTGGGGAAATGACATGTCTATCCTAGAGTAGTTGTAATGCTGTAACTAAAACTTATTTTCATTATTGATTATATTATTATCTTTTGTCTCTAGCCTTACCTTAACAATGTACCACAGCTCAAAGTAATTTCTGGCATTTTTTTTTTTATTTTGTCTAACCAACATTAAAAACTAAAATATTTATTCACAATAAAATTGAATTGAAGATGATGTTTTGGAAAATGTAATGTGAGGAAATATATTTTTTTTTTGATTAGTGAATCGTGTGATTACTTTGTAATAAAGTAGTCATTTCTGTAGATGACTAATGGATTCATCAACAGAAGAAGGAGCTGGTCTGTTGCGTTGCTGGGGGTTGGAGGTTTAGCGCTCCCCTTGTTATCAGACTGCTCTTCATTTATTTCTGTTTATCCTAATGGAGAGCGTTCAGAGAGGGATGTAATTAATTGACCCTGGCAGCTCAGAGGGGCTGTGGCGAGTCCGAGAGCAGGTGCTGACTGTGCTGCCCACTGTTTCTTTCACTAGTCATCTTGGTGTGCATATATCTGCCGACTGCCCAACTCTCCCTGCTGACCGATTGGCTCTTAGTAAGTGCAATGATGCTGGATGCCTGAGCCTGCGTGAGCTGCATAATACCAACTACTGCCTGAAGGAGTGCTCTCCTCATTTCTATCTCGCCTCTCCCTTCAGCTGCTGCTTAGCCAAGCTTGGCCAGTGCAGAGCAGAGATGAGTGCCTCTTTTTCTCTACTCACACTGCTCTGCCTGGCAGTTTATTAAAGGGAATACTAGCTTTTTCCTTACACTGGGCGTTTGATTTCGACAGCAGCAGATGCTGTCATGGCAGATAAAAGGCAGTGGGCCCCAGAATTACGGTGCGCACAGCATCTGTGTTTACCGCGTCATTCCCCCTACCTCTGACAAGAGAGGGGGAGAAAATGGAGGACAGGCTGCTGCATTCATGTGTCTTTACATTGACATGTCTCATCAGGGAAAGAGATGGACAGACAGTTTACAGTAAAGCCATCAATCAGCCCTTTTTAATACGCCTGTCCAGCACACTGTAATATTCTGCACATAAAGATGACAAAAGATGCCTTATTGCTATTTTTGACATGTTTCTATAAACCCTTCTCTCAGTTGACTTTGTCAGATTGAGTAAAATAGTAAGGTGATTGGTGTGTGCTGGCTAAAATTGTCAAGAAAGCAGTTTTAATAATTTTTTAACTGAGACAGTGTGGATTGGTGTAAATGTGGGTGTTGCTTTGATTTTGGTTTTTCAAGATGGCAAGAAATAAACATGGTGTATATAAATTTTTTTTATATTTATTTATTTTCAGTTTCTAAAAAGTGTTTTCTCTCAAAGCCTTACCTTGACAATTCCTTAACAGAGAGATCCATTTTTCGGGCATTATCCCTCACTGAGGCTGTGGGTTATGCTAATTTTTCATCGGCATCATTTCATTGAGCTTTAATTAACACAACAAGGATGTGGTGTCATCCACTCAGACAGCTAATACAAAGTCATTAGCCTAACTCCCAGCAACTCTAAAACAAAATGTTATTACACTGTTTACAGTTTTGTTATATATTAAAATTGATTATGTTGATGTATTCATCCACATAAATTAGCATTTTCAGATCCTGTAGTAGACCATTTCCCAATGCTTGGTATCAGAGGTCTAAAATAAGCCTTTATTGAATACGGTACTCTACGATCCTGCTGTTAGTTTTCTTAATCTGCTTCAGCAGCGTTTCAAGCAACCAGCTGTCTGTCTTCTTCATGCCTCTCGATGCCCTAGCCTGTGGTGACAGCAAGAATAATGTATTCATGGCGCCGGCACGGTGAGAGGCATTTCTTTACCTTTTAGTTAATTGAGGGGAAACTCCCCCGACACCTGCTTAGCACAGCACTAGGCTAGCAAAGCGGCTAAACTCAACCCTAGGAGCTGAGGCCACTGAACCCTGACTGAGAAATAACACAACCCAGGACCACCCAGGGACTGCCGAGGGGAGAAATGATTTAATAATGTTGATGAGATATTACACCAACCCTTTCTCCACCGTCTCCCTCTTTCTTTTCCCCGCTCATTATTTCTTACCTGGGGATAAAGACGGCTCTGACTCTGTGCCTGAAGGTGTATTTAGATGGGGTTGCTAAATATTTCACACCCTAAAGACAGACAAGTAAAACAAGTTAAAGAAGAAGAAGCAAAAAGGGGAGCAAGAGCGGAAAACTTTTTTTTTTTTTTTAATCAGTGCAGAGGTTTTTGACATTGATTGTGAAGGAGGGAGGTTAGGGAGTGTAGTCAAGGGCAGTCAGGGCAAGCTTGTAGTGTGTGTGTGTGTGTGTGTGTGTG
>NC_045739.1:12136925-12139778 GCF_008692095.1 Etheostoma spectabile
TGTGTGTGTGTGTGTGTGTGTGACACTATATACTAAGCCAAATATATCGCTCCAGCCAGATTGCATTGCTTTCAGCGTGTTGATATGCTGCCATCATGCAATATTGTGGATATGTAGTACAACAGACATATTGTAATATATTCCTTGGGCTTCAATACCTAAGTCCCCCTACCTCTGCAGCAATACAAGCAAGGTCCTATCTGAGACTCAGCATGACAGCTTCACTGAGCTCCTGCCTCGTTTTTTAATTGTCCCATGCCCCAGGGGCTGCTGGGAGCTAGGTGGGCGGGGCTGAACATTTTCTCCAGGGGGCTGAGGAGAGGTGGTTGACAGAACACTCGCAGTGTCAGGTGCAGGTACGGAGAAAAGAGATGGAGAGCTTACTGACAAGCTAACCGTGGGGAGCCAAGTTGTGGGAAGCCACTCAGTCAGATGGGGGAGGAGAAAGAGCTTTATATAAGAGGAAAGCACACAGGAGGCATCCATCACCTCGCTCCAGCACCACTGCACTCACTGATACATATTATTCATCAGTTATCAGCTGGTCTATTAACAGACACCACTGCTAGAAATGTATGCAAAGAACACAATGTGGCCTTGGTGGTACAACAGCAATAGATTTTTGCACTGAATGATAGTAGCCTATGTCTTTTTGTTCAGACAAGGTTTTGTTGTTGCATGACTTGGAGGGTGTGTTGTCCACCTTTTTGTCTAGCAATTCATGGCTCAAGCCTTACCCTAATGATATCTGCTGGACAAAACATCATCCTGATCACAATTTACATCAGTCTTGTTTGATAATCAATGAATCATTAAGTAATTCTAAGCAAAAATGCTAAACATTTGTTGGTTTCAGCTTCTTAAATACCATATAAACTATAAACCGATATATTTGGGGGGTTTATTTTACTGTTGGTTAAACAAAAAAGAAACTTAAATATGTCATTCTGGGCTCTAGGAGATAGTGATTTTCCACTTTTTTTTAACAAATAATTAATTGACAAAATTATTTGCATACTCATTGATAAGGAAAAAAATTGTATAGTACAGTTACAGTCCTGGATGGGATTGGGTTATCAACTTCATGTACATGGCCTCCAACAATTTCACAATTGACCTTTTTTTACACACATATTTTTTATTCGCTGTTTATGTGGGTTAATAATTTTCATTTACATCCTACCCGGCACAGCCCAATTAATAACCTGAGATGTCTCTTCCATATTATGTTGCAACATCCGTTTCCTTCCAGTATTTAGCCTCATACCATATATCTCTGTTATGTTGCTACTGTGTTATAGCCTTTGTACAGACTCTGGAATAACACTGTGCTTTGTACTATTCATCTTGCAGCTACATGAAAGCTGAGTCAGATGGTAGAGGCTGTTTTATTTGGCAGTTGGATTTCTGCAATAATACTGGGACTGCTCCGATTGTGATTCATCACTCAATTAAGGTGTACACATATCTTAAATGCTGTTGTATAAAGCCATTGGATTGTCTCGATGTGGTTAAGCTTTCTCCAAATATGAATGTATTCAGGTTAGGGTAATTGGAAAAGTATGTTTACATGTGGATTTATAATTCAGCGTCTCAATTGGGTAAATTTTTGAAAGATTGCGGTCCTTGTGTCATTGAGCAGTTAAGTCTTATTTAGTGAAAAGTCTGAAAAATAACGGAGTACCGGAATAATATTGTATGCCGCTGAGAGGAAGCAGCGGCGTGATTTTGGGTCCTGCTCTTCCTGTGTTGCTGGCACAGGAACGTCATCCAGCCAGTCACGCTGGGGTCAGAGGCTCTGAAAATAGCCCTAAGGGGATTCGGGCTGCACTGATAGCACACCTGCTGTTATGCTGCGATGTTATCTGATTGAAAGCCAGTCAAGGCTCCTTCCCAGCTGCTTTGGATTGCTCTGCAATACCTCACACAAAGATGAAGTGGGGCCATTACACCTCTGGTTCTGCAACACTCCCTGCATACTCACACAAGCATGTATACACACATGCTTACTTACACCTGCACAAACAGGCATGCAAGTGTCTGCAGCCTTGCACAGCATTTTTTGCACATAAATCATCACACACATATACCTATATACGCAAACATACCAAACACGATTACGCTGTCACCATAAAATGCTTCGTGGGGGAAGCGCAGGCTGGCTTTCCGCAAAGGGTCAGAGTTGACTGCAAATTACAGCTGGTGGCTGACCAAGGCCGGTGATGGATCTCAATGCACTCTGCGTTTACCCACACCTGCACCCCCTCGGTTGGGAGAGACAGCAGCTCAGCCGAGAGCACACAGCCATTTTGTATCACCTCAAGGAATTCTCTCTCCTCTCCCTGTATGAGGAATAGATGAGGTGGTGCCATTAAGTGAATTTGATGTTATTTCCCCAGGCTCTTAGCTGAGTATGTCAAACCTCAGCCAGTGAGGCAGCCAAGGATGACTGCGGACTCAAAGCCTTTTCATGGTTCTGCATAGAATCGATGGCGTAGCCCCGCAGACCCCTCTGCGTCTACGCCGGACCCTTCGTGTAACTCTCGAAAAAATGTAACGCGTCACAGCGACGCACGTTGCTCGGCCTCGTTGTATTTCCACTTACTCATTTCCTGGTTTCTTCTCCATAAACAACATGAAATCAAGGAGAGGATTAACTGTTCCTGATACAGATTTCCCACCTTGGTCAGAAACTGTTTTTCTGACTATGACTTTAGAATTATAGTTAGTATAGTAAGTAGAGGTACTCGCTCCAACGCTAATTACTGTCAGTCTCTCACCTTCTCCCTTCCTCTATCACACACTCTTACACACACACACACACACACACACACACACACACACACACACACA
>NC_045739.1:12139798-12145127 GCF_008692095.1 Etheostoma spectabile
CACACACACACACACACACACACACACACACACACACACACACACACACACCTGCCGTCTCAATGCACACACCAGCGCAC
Organism: Etheostoma spectabile; assembly: GCF_008692095.1. Lineage (NCBI taxonomy): Eukaryota > Metazoa > Chordata > Actinopteri > Perciformes > Percidae > Etheostoma > Etheostoma spectabile. The sequence continues at coordinate 12,139,879 of NC_045739.1, forward strand.
AAGTAAACATCAAGCCCCTTACGTACTGTAGGCTACGGCGAAAGCTCTGCGTTGAGCCTCTGCGCCACCATAAAACGGCCTACAGGCAGAGGCAAACACACACACACACCACACTCTCTGCCACGCAAATGATCAGCTTTCATGCTTCTGTGTAATTTATCAAATTGCTTGGGCATGTGATAAATGGGGCCCAGATCTCAATAGGAAAAAAAACATTTAGTTTGCATTAGGTAGCTGTTATGCCCATGTACCAGCTTAGAATTTAATTACAGTAAATGGTAAACATCCTATTCACATTTTCTGAAACAATAATTCAGTAGGCCTAATTGCTTTGTAGTTTCACGGACTTAAACTTGAAAGATTACACAAGTGGAATCGGCTTGTTAAACAAAAATTGTTCAATCCCATTACTTATACTGCAGACTACTATATTCTCTTAGTGTGTAGAATGAGCAAGCAGGCTTAATACTCTCTACATTTTCTCACAAATGCCCACACTCACACATCCTTATTGTACAAGAGGCTGGTTCTCTCCTGGTGATTTGTCACAGTTCCCCATTGTATTACCCCCCCTCCCCCCTTCTCTCCATCTACTCTCTTGCTCCCTAAATCATTTCTTTACATGTGTGTGGGTGCCCCCTCTCGCTGTGATTCTGATACTTCATAACGGCAGAAGGAAATTGAGCTGACCTTGAGGCTGCCGAGCTCCTTTTATAATGCTGATGTATGGGGCTGTGGGCGCAGGCAGCCGGTAAGTGAGAGGCATGTTTTCATTTGCCAGGGAGCAGGGCCCAGTGTCAGGACACATAACAGAGTTCATTTCTCGCCCACTCGAGCTAGCTAGTATGCCAGGAAGCTTAGTGTAAAGCATTCAAGTCCACTAGGTGTGATTTACCTGCATTAGCCTTTGTGCACTGGAATATGTTGCATCATGCTGCCTAAAGCCACAAATAGAGTTAACCCTGTGGATAGATTGGCCTCACTAAAATGTGATTTAGATGATGTTGCTGCATTGCATAAGTGTTGCTGTTGCCAATGCCGTTATCTCAAGGTTGGACTAGAGAAGAATTAATCCAGGATTGTTTCTGGCCAGTTTGTTGTGTCGGTGACAATGCAATCATTTAAAAATAATATTTAATAGTCTCTTTGACAACTTTATATCACCTCGCCTATCATTGATGTCGTTATTTGTTCAGCGTGGATGGCCTACTTTCTTCTCTTCAGCATCTCTCTGCTCATCATTGCAATCAGCTGCCTCCTAACACAATCAGGCTGCTCCCAAATTACAGTCATGATTGAGAACTGGTCCGTAGCAGGAAAAGATGAGAGCTCTTATGATTCAAGCATTAATGCTGTTGCTGTTCAGGAGGTGGACACGATAAATTAATATCTGTAAAATATAATGCAATCCACTGCGAAAACCCTGCAATAAATGGCACCATTGTGATGCTTGGAAGATGCATTTAATAAGAGAGGTGTTTTATTCAACACTGTGGCAATTTTGAAGCTGCATCCTCTTGTTTTGCTATGATTTGTATTATATTTTTAGCTGGTTTTGTTTTAACAATGGAGTTTAATTCATATCGGCACCACAGCCAAAATTAAACTGTGGCTGCAAGATTTTAATTTCTGATTAATCTACCGATTAATTTGTTGATTAAGTCTATAAAATGTCTGTAAATTGGGAAAAATGTTTGTATTGTTTAACCAACAGTCTAAAACCAAAAGGTTTGTTATCATAGCAGAGTTAGTAAACCAGAAAATCTCACAATTGAGAAGTTAAAACCAGTGAATTCTTTCTATTTATGCTAAAAATCCATTATGAAGATATATTTTCTAACTAATTGTTTAATTGACTTGCCTAATTGTTGCAGGTCTAAATTAAACCTTACGCCTCACACATTGAATAATAACCAGGCCTTCTCTTTAGCCATACTACACATAAAAATCAACATTATTTTCACTATAAAAAAGAGGAAATGTTATGTGTTATTAAAGTGTCCCCATTGATACAAACATAAACTAACTTTGTCCACAACCTTAGTTATGTACTTAAGAATGCTTTAAATGGCATAGTGTAAATAAGCATTAACTCTAAGTTTAGCAATTTTAACTCAGTGCTAAGAGTCTAATTTATTATGGTGATACTTGTCCATCTTCCACACGTGGATGTATGGTCTACAAATGCTTAAACATGCATTTTCAAAATCTGCCTTTGCACAGTTTTCAAGTTGGAACACATTTTGGTTTGTTGCTGGTTACATGTTTTCAAAATAAAATCACTTTTATATTGTGGTGGCAGGACTTTTCACAATGACAAAGGGACAATAGAAATAATATAAGTATTCATTTTTTTCACTTTGTCAGCAATAGTAATTTTGTAGCTTTATGTGTAATGACAGTGGTTGTGGTTGACATTAAGACGAGTGCAGGAAGCTCATCAGCCCTGCCAATTTGGCTCACTTCTCATATGGCACAGATCCACTTGCATAACCCCACGTCTGGATGCTGCACTCTGAAAACAGGCAAGGACTCCATTTATTCACAGCCTATCCAACAACACATCAACTGTGTGCAAAATATCTTTTAGCAGCTCAACAGCACCAGTCTAATCAATCAATCCAAGTTTTGTCGTCCATCGATCTTGGCACACCCTGGGTCCAGACTATTACACTGCATGTATGATAATGTTATCATTATCAGCTGATGGCCGATCTATTAGTGCAGGGGAAACGCTAGTAAAAAATCACTACGAACCATGCATAGAAACATTTGTAGTGCCAAATGCTGGGGCGAATGGTCCAAATCGGCTTTGCAAATGCCGCCCTCCCCCCCTCACTACAGTAACGGTTGTGTGGCAGAGAGGCGGACGAGCCTGCTGGTGCTGCTGACTGGCATTCTGTGTTGATGAATGTGGCAGGCTGACGGCTCAATGTGCTTACCTAACAGGAGCTGCTCAACTGTCACACTGAGTTTCTCAGTCTCTCTCTCACTCACCTCACTCGTGTCTTTTTTTCGGAGGTAGTAAGGAGAGCATTGCACTTGGTTAGACACTGCAGCCTCCGATTCTCAAAGGTTGATGGAGCTGCCTCCCAGTACACACTAATCACCAAGTAATCGGTTGATAGATTTCTAAGGTCATTTTGGATGACCAGTGCTGCCCTTTTGAATGAGGGAATCAGGTTGGTCTACATTTTTTTTTTGTAGCTGTATGTTGTCTTCTATTTAGAAACCTCTTTTGGAATCATTGCTCATATCCTAACACACTTGACACCCGCCTCTTACAGTATGGAAATAGTGAAGATGCAGCACACAGGCTGTCCTTGGTTTCTTCATGTTGTTCTGTGGAGGTGTTTGAAGTGGTTAGCATGAGCCTCGTGTTAAAATAGTGTTTTTTCTGAAGAGTATGTGGTGGACAGCCAGAGACACTGACGAGGCGGACTGAAGTCATGAAAGCGAAGCGCTTGTCTTTGATGTCAGCCAGCTTCCGAAGGGCCACGGTGGTCGGAGGGGATTGAGGTTTCAGCTCGGGATTTGGGGATTGTCGTGTCAGAAAGGTCTCTCTCTCTCTCTCTCTCTCTCTCTGTGTGTGTGTGTGTGTGTGTGTGTGTGTGTTGTGGTGTGTGTTGTGTGGTGTGTGTGTGGTGTGTGTGTGTGTGTGTTGGGGGGGGGTGTGTTTGTGTGTGTGTGTGTGTGTGTGTGTGTGTGTGTGTGTGTGTGTGTGTGTGTGTGTGTGTGCGCGCGCGTATATTCACATTCTAAGACCAGTTTGTTTTGGTAGCCCTCAACTCCAGGAGCATGGAAGGGATATTACGCTCACACGTATGTACGTGGGTGTGTGCGCTTGATGGCCACATTCATTGTCTGTCCCTGTGGAAATTCAAGAGTTACTGTAGGGATTGCAAAATCAATGTAAGCTATTCATACACAGATCTAATCCTCAGATTTACTGGCATTTAATCTGTGGTTATGTCGGGGCTCTGATGGCTCTAATTCCGTCAAGCAGATGTCCCTGCTCAGCCACACAGGTTAATCTGCACCTGGTGACACCATTGAGCCCTAGCACTAGGTGGCCCACTGCACATTTCATCTTCTCAAGTGGCAACTATTGTATGAAAACATGCATTATAGTGTCACGGTGCACATAAAAGAAAATCAAGCTAATTGTGTACATCAAACATCTATGACCCCCAAAATCCTCTAGTTGACTTTGATCATGGTGTGAATATAAATGTAATGTGCTCATCTGGATGATTGCCGTGTGTATTTTCACAGTATGCTCTGCTGGCTGTGCTGTTGAACAATGCTGAGATTGCACAGTCAAAAATACTAAATTCAATGCACACCTGGTGTTATTTTCAAATTCAAAAACAGACCATTTCACTTCAAAATGTAAGCGGAATTCATGAGGCGTATTGCATCAGAAGCAGGGAATGCATAATAACAAACAGTTTCATTTTCTACATCTGGTAAATATCAGGGGATGTTGCCTTTTTTTTGTACCAGCTTTGCCATCAAGAAATAATTTAAGAAACCAGCCACGGCCTCCTTTTTTTAAAGAAAAGTACCTCAGACAAAATCCTCCACATATTCATTTTACAGTGCCCTACATATTCATAAGTCACTCATCATTTTATCTTGGCTGTAAGGTCGCCTTCATTTTCTCATCCTTATAATGTTCAGAGTTACATATGACATACAACACATAAAACAAGCTACTATATATTATTGTTACCATGCTGACTAATTTTCCTAAATCATTTATTTGGTTTTGCAAAAGCCCAAAAAAGGTGGCAAACGATTGATTCACATGAATATCCTTAAGTAATTGATGGATGATAATTGACTTCAATGAGCAGTTTTCTTGAAAAAAAACCCCACAATTCTACACTACACTACTTCCACAAAATCAAGCTGTGCATCCAATAATTAAATTGGATTTTTACACCCCGTAAATGACTGCAGGCACGCATAAATAGACACATAACCCCCCCGCCCCAGTATTAAAACGCTTGCATTGTAATGTAGCAGATTGCTAGTGCGTGTGTGTGTTGTGTTGTGTTTCTGGGTGTTAAAGAGAGTAAATGCAGGGAATCTCGCTGAGCGGATGCTGAATGTGAAATGTCAATGTTATTGAACAGGTGCTGCAAGGCAGACCTGTGATGTTTTTATTTCCAAGCTCTTGTCAAGCAAGGCAGATGTGTGTGTGTGTGTGTGTGTGTGTGTGTGTGTGTGTGTGTGTGTGTGTG
>NC_045739.1:12145152-12158691 GCF_008692095.1 Etheostoma spectabile
GGGTGTGTGTGTGTGTGTGTGTGTGTGTGTGTGTGTGTGTGTGTGTGTGTGTGTGTGTGTGTGTGTGTGTGTGTGTGTGTGTGTGTGTGTGTGCGTGCGTACACAAATTTTGTGCCACATGGCATTGTTTTTCAATAATTACATCCCACTTTGCAAACACATTATACCACAGATACCTCATTTATTTATGGATTTCAATATTGATCGATCCAACACCAAAGATTCTTTTGTACCTTAAAATAATGTTTCCAAAATTGTTTCAGTGGATCATGAACTCGTTGGAATGAGACATAAGAATAATGGTAATGGTAACCGTAACGTGCAATTCCGTTCCCAACCTGTAGGCGGAACAAAGAGGAAAAGGGCTTTGGTGCCTAACCGTAAAGTAGGGTGACCAGACGTCCCCGGTTTCGGCTACCTGTCCCCGGCTGGATCTGTCCCCGGAAATGTCCCCGGTTTTCACTGTGACTGAAAGACCCGAAATTGGAATGAAAGAAAGAAAAAACTGACAAAACGTAGCCGATAATCGCACACCCAACACACGCAGGCTCTAGACAGCCAGAGCCAGCTGTGCTCAGAGAGGTTTAGAAAGCCGTGTTTTACGATGCTAAAATCACTGATTATTTACATGAGTTGGTGGGTTTAGCGAACGGACTTTTATGTTTTAAAAAGGTCTAATCTTTAACAGAAGGTCGACCTCCTTAGAAATCTTCCCATAATGTTGTCAGACACTTAGAATATTATCTGAGTCTGTTAGCAGCTAAACAAGCACTTTTATGAAAGTAATACAAGCTGGACAATATCCTATTAACTTCCACTGCAGCGATCTCGTTTATACTGCATCAATGTCCTCAGTAGTTTTTGTTGTATCTGATTCTCAATGAGCTGTTGCAGAAACGAGCCTTGAGCAGTAAAGCAAAGCTGTCAGTAGTTCAGTAAACATTACAACATTATGAATATTGAGACTTTCTATCTTGAAATATTAGGACTTTTATCTTGAAATATTAGGACTATAAGGACTTTCTATCTTGAAATATTAGGACTTCTATCTTGAAATTTAGGACTTTCTATTTTGAAATATTAAGACTTCATCTGAAATATTAGGACATTTTATCTTGAAGTATAAGGATGGATTTTTTATCTTGAAATATTAGGATTCTATCTTGAGGTGTAGGGAGTAGGAGTAGCAGCCGGGGGGGTCTAGGATCAGACCTGGGGGGTGTGGGGGGGCTCAGCCCCATAAGAACAGCTTAGGTCAGTGTCCCCGTTAAGTTTTACAAAAATAAAAACATTACTTGTTTTGGAGGTTAAATACGCTTCGAGCTGAAAATGTCCCGGATTTGTCTGAAATCTGGTCACCTTACCGTAAGGTGTTGGTTGACAAGTAGTTAATGTAATTCTTGGTGGTCTTGTATTTAGTATGATTGTTTTGATCACGGTTAACAACTCTGGGCTAACCCACAATCATTAGTAACGTAACTGTATAGATAGATTACTAGCTAATCTAATGTTAATTTAGTTGCAAGCAAACCTGTGTCTTCTACCTCAGTTCCCGGCGCTGCAAGGCTTCACTCGGATGACAGTTGACAACAGCCCCAGGGACACATCCATTCCACAGTCATCCCCAGCCAGCTAGAACCATCCACTATCATTACAGCCCTGGCCCGGGGACACATCCACAGCCAGCCCCCAACACAGTATAGCCAAGCCTGGTCAGCACTTAGCTAATCCAGTGCTAGAAGCAAACGGCAGTTTACTGAACCATTGGGAAACAGACCCAGGCACCCGAGTCAGAACAGCGGCCATTCGTAACATTACGCCTCTGTTAGCTTTACGGTGCCCCCCTTTGTTTTAGCCGTCTTTGCAGTTAGCTAAATTTACCAGACAAAATAGGGATAAGGCACCAAAAGGACTAATAGTAATTCAAATGCGGTAGCATTGGATCTGGACAGGAAGAAACCCTGGGAGTTGGAAGGGGTGTGTCGTGATTCTGCTTTCTCACTCCGCGACACAGGTTTGTGGACTGAGTGTCGCGATTTAGGTTTTATTTTGTATATGTTACAGCCCTAGTATCCAGAGGGTTTATTGGGAAGGGAAGTGAATACTGCCTTAGAGAAAATGCTCACAATCTCCTCCATAGAAAATGTGCGCAGTGAGAGGTAATAATTTTTTTTGTGCACCTCTTTTAATTGCTACGTTGTGTTTAACATGATGCCTAACATGGCTTCTATTTTCACCATGCATACACCTCTACTGTCAAGCGTATCACCGTTTGTTCCATTTGCACATCATTTATGTTTTGTTTTTTTCCCCTGTCCTCTGTGTTTGTCTTCCCCTCAGTTTTCTCTTGCAGACTGTCGTTGTGTCAATACTTGTTGAGAGGCAGTGTGGAGTGAGCTAGGAGGTGAATGAGTCAAGGTTAGTTAACAATGCTTGGTGACACTGGAGCACTGACTAACACTGTTTTTATTCTCTGCTCTATCTCTATACCCTCAAATGTTCTATTCCTGCCCCACCGAATGGACCTGATATGTCTCTACCTGCCCTTGGTGCTCTCAACCTTATTCTTCCATCATCATCTTCACCTGTCATTGTGCGTGTGTCTTCTCCCCCCATCTTTTTGTTACTTTCTCTTCCAATGGAGGAGAACAGCTCAAGCCTGTCACATTCATCCCTCAATGCTAACTCATGCTAACCCACTCCTGTGTTTGTGTCTGGATGCATTATTTCCCACCCTGCAATTCCAGCATCATTATGTTTTAGCATTACCTACGCACACCTGTCCTTTCTTTGCAGCCAGTGCAATGCGGTCTTTAGGGACATGATGCCTACCTGCCAGTCTACTAATCTTTTTCATTGCGGTTTCACTTGTGATTCTGCATGTGACTTTTAATTCCAATGAGCGCATGCAAAAATATTATTTGGCGCCTTGCGCGTCATGCTTTCCTCTCCTGCTATTTATTTAAAAAATAATAAATAAAAAAAAAACGTATCTGAATGTCCAAAACGGCGGCGGATCACGAAATGGAGGGGGGCTGCAGTTCAAAGCCGATAGCAGGTTACTTAATGAGTTTGGTAATTGGTTGCTGTGGCTCTGCGCATCCTGCTTCCTGCTGCTGATGTGTGCAGGAACAAGGAGAGTGCTACAACTTGCACTCCATCACTCAGTTTTTTCCTTCCCTCACACGACTCATCCATATTTCCCTCCATCCATCCTCTCTACAAGCTGACTAAGGAGCTAATGCTGCACCAGCATCCCTGTCTATCCCCCATGTTCCTCTAAAGTCAATTGCATGCTGCATGTTGGGTTTCCATTTGCTTAATATCGAATATGAAAGACGTTGGCATCTCTCATTTCCCCAGCTCTCCCACTTGTTTGCTATCTTCAACACGCAAACTCATCATAAACACACACACACAACACACACACACACCACACCACACAACACACACACCACATGCATGCACACATATATGTTAGATGCCTCATGCATTATGCAATATGTGCATCCAAACAAGCAATTTGGCAGGTCTCCAGCACCACTACTGAGTAGTAATTCTCTCTGTGTCCACAACAACATATTGTGAAACACACTTCTATGCTCAGTTGATTCAGAAGTCCAAACAATAAAGACAAAGCGTGGGGCTTGCCATATAACATATATGACACCTAGCATATTATTCTCAGATTTCAGCACAATATCTCCTCACCAGAGTCATCAAAGGGACAGGTTTTGTTCTGTTTTTTGCCGTTGTAGTAATATGTGTCATTAACTCTTGTTTAAATTATCATAATAATAGTTTGAAATTTTTTTGAAATGGTTTAGTTTTAATTGCGAGAGGTATAGTTTTTTGTGTGTGGATTGTTATAACAAGCCTTAGATTGAATGCCTTTGGGGTTCTGCACTAGTGAGGCTAACCTAATATATTGTGGAAAATTAGCAAGCTTCCACCTTCCTACCTAGTCCCATTCATTTTCATGTTGTACCTTAAAAAGCCATAAATTAAGCCTGCATGCATTAGTAAATGTAGCCGTCCTCTGGTTGCAAGACTGCTGCCAAGCTTTTATCTACTCCCACAGTTGAGCGGTTGATTCTGAACGCTGTAGGGGTTGGAAGGCCAAAGCACAGCTAAGTGGCTCTTGACCTCAGCACTATCTCCAACTGTCTCTGCTCCGACTGCACACAGACTAATTTTACCCATTCACTCCACAAAAAGTCTACTCTCATAACACAGCCTCACACCCCGGTCTGAGTGCTGTCTTTTGAATAACACATCTCCTCAACGCACTGTGTTGATATGCTGACCAACATTTGTCTTTCAGATTAATTTTCTTTGCTTATTCATGCCAAATTGGAAAGGAATGTGAGGAAAGCTTAATGAAATAATTCAAGATGTGAAAAATTAGCTGACTGACTTGAGAATTTCCTCTGACCATAATGGATGTGATTATTCTAGTATCAATCTATCTGTAAACTAGATGGCGGAATCATTATCTTACACATGAGAGCAGCCATGTGTGACCACAGCAGAGTAATTGATTTCTGAATAAGCATTGGTACTAGAGGGGAAAAAATACAGCTTTGTTTTTAGGCCATTGCACCATTTTGAGCATTTAATACGTGTGTCATGAATTATAGTGTAGGTAGTTAATTTTGTTTTACTCAATATAAGCCTTTGCTTCCCCACTCTGCCTCTTTTAGCACAGACAAAGCTGCACCTCCACTCCCTGTCCATTGGGTGGCAGTGTATGGAGGTGAGACAGCCATGTGCTCGTGTGAAATGGAGCAGTCAAGGCTATTTGAGCAGATTAGCTTGGAGACAGTACACCACACAGGAATCCCACCCAACCGCCACTCTCTCTTTTGCTTTCTTGATCATGGACCCCATTTGCTTTGCTGACTGTCAATGACTTTAAAACACAGTTTCACCCTGCTGGAGTAAGATTTCTAACTACCAGAGCTAAACATCAGACACATGTACTGTTTGTTTATCTTGCTTTGTCTTTGTTCACAAAAAGGATTTGCCTGAAATGTAAACTTCCTCTTTTCACCACAGCCTGCACTCTGTCTCTCTGTGGCCCTCTTGGAAATACACTCTCATTCCTTAGAGTCTGTTCTGTGCAGTCATGGCAGGCTGAACTGCTCTTTTATTCAGATGAATGAGGCCTGTTTTGCCTGGAGATTCAGATAGACACAAACAGTCCATGTGAGAGCTTGAAGAATGTCTGTGGAAAATCAGGAGCTCAGTGAAATAGCATCTAAGTATTACATGTGTGCAATTGTTTGCGTCTGTTTTACTTTCTACGTGTGAGTTTAGGCATACAGGTGGTGTTTTTCGGTTAATAAGCATCTTAGAGATGTTATTTTACCTTAGATTCGTTTTTCATTTCAGCAAGCTGAAAGTTTTATATACTGTCAGCAAAATGCTGTGCTTTCTCTCTTTTTATATATATAATGTGTATATATATATATATATATATATTATATACAGTAATTTTACCAAATGGCTGTTGCAAGCAAGTTTTACCCTTTGAGTCGCTTGTGTAGCTGTAGATTAGATTACTATTAGACATTTGTAGCCTACAAGTGTCTTGGTTTCAGGTTTGCGGTGCCAAATGTGATGTGCTATGTAAACAAGAAGCTATGTGAGGCTAGACTGATTGTCTAAAGTGAAATACCCTTCCATGGCTTCCTTACATTTTACAACTGCGTTAATGATCGCCTATAAAGGATCACTAGGTAGCAGGTTAATTATAGCTGTCTCCAGGTACGTATTGATGTTCAGTAGTCTTTTATCACCATAACGGGCTGTCCGCTTGTGTAGAGAAAAGTTAAACCTCTATTCTTTGTAAGCATTGAAATGCAATGTCTACTTCCACAAGAGTCGGTAGTTATATTATGTTGAGTGAGTTTTTCAACTTTGTGGGGATGGAGAGTTGTTTTATTGCTTCCCTCCTCTCAACCCCCTAGGCAAAGTCTGTGTTTAATTAGTCGTGTAAGACCCGATTTTCCCTTTAAATTCCCCCAACTTGAAAGTGCTTCTTAAGAATCCATGAAGGCTAAAAGGGCAAGAATGATGATTTGAAGTTAGCTTTTTTTCTTGTTTGCCTGCCAGCAGTGAAGGGGAAGACCTATCAGCACTTGCATCAGTATGAGGAACAGTAACTTCAAGCAGCAGTCACACAGTCTTTGTTCTTTAGGATTTAGTAAGCGTGGTGAAGAGAGTCCCTGCTTAAGCCTCATCTGGAAAACCAGTGTTCAAGTTTTTAATGAGAAGAACAGCTCCTGTAGATAATACCTGCATGAGAAGGGGAAATTGGTTCAATCTAGCATATCCCTTTTTTCTTCCTATTATGTTTTGGCAGCGGGGACGTTAGCTTGTACACTGTAGAGATTTAGTCGCGTGTTAAAGTCAAGCTTTTGAAGTACAACGCCACAACCTAACCCTCCTTTTGGTTTACAAGTCTGTTTTCTTCTCTCAATCCCTTTTTCGTCAACTTGTCTGCTCATCCTGGTGAATGTATTAAATGAATGACTAGATATGAGTGCTTAAGAGGCCAGGGCCTCTGAGGCTTGCCAAGTCTCTCACAGGCTTGGCTCAGTCATCCATGTCGCTTTTTTGTTGTTTCAGCTACTGGCGGACTTGCTTGTAACGCAGAGGACTATTTTCCTTTCTCACTTGCTCTCTGTGTTGCTGCCTTTTGAGTGGTTTTTTCCTCCAGTGTGGAGAATCAGGCTCAAGCAAACAGTGTGTGTCAGCCACAGCTTTTGTTAAGTATTCATTTTTAATGGTGTAAGTGGCTACAGAATCCTATAAACCATAAATGGAGTAGTCAGACTAGGGAGGGGTGAGGAGGGGGCCGTTTGGCCTTTGATTCAGTAGCTGGCTTGCAGACTTTTTGTTTAGTAACAGTTGTACTAATTATGTTTGATGTGGATGAGAGAAACACATTTCAAAATGTCGTTTGTGTAGCTTTATTGTGCCATTTTTTTTCCTCATACGCCCCTTGGTTTGTTTGCTCGTACAAGGAATTGTTCTCCTTTTTAATAATCTTTAGGAAAAAGACGTGCGTGAAAGTGTCATTCTCGTCAAGCAGCACGCAGCTCTGTTAGATTTCATATCCTCTGAATTCAGAAAGAGGCACACAGTAACCAGTTTTTGTTCTGTCAAGATCGAAGGCACTGTAGCTGTAGAAGGGGGTGCTCAGGGAAAAAGTATTGTGATGGTCTGTTTGAATGCTGAACAGAATTGAATAGACACAGTCAGCTTCCCAGATACATGCTTAGGCCTGTAGAATGGGGGGCTGTGTAACTGCACGGTTGTCTCCTTTCATTATCGGTTAAGGTGGCCAACTTGACAGAGCCATGTGATAAACAGAGGGCTGTGAAATCCTGGAGGTGGAGTTCTCGTCAGCCTGATAATGGGATCTCATCTGCCGGGGAGGGGAGCCTGCCCCACCAGCCATTCAGCTTCGCCCTGCACTGCCTACGAGAGGATTCCACTGCACTCACCCCTTCACTGTTGTCTTGGCCCAACTAAGCCTCACAAACGTACTGCACATGTTGGGGCTTCTTCCGTGTAACGCATGATAGATCATTTTGGAGCATGAAATATCATTGTATTCTTTTCATCAGAATCAGAAAAAGAGGGAGACGTGCATTTCCGCCTCTTTATCAGTCTTGGATCCCTGGATGTTTGTGTAACGCAGGAAAGGAGGCAGACTGTGTGTAAATATCATGAACATTGACCTTGTGAAATGTATACATACTGTGATAGGGAGAGGTGTGGCCGTGTGGTGTGGTACTATGTGCAGAGGGAGTATGACTTCTCAGGACAGTTGCCTCAGGAGCTGGAAAAGGGTTTTACCACACTTGTTGAGCACCCCCACCCCTGCTATTGTCTACGACAACCTCACAATGAAGACCCCCTACACTCACCACTCAACTAGACTTCTACACTGTTGACTCGCGAGTGGGTCTTGCCTAACAATGTGCAATGTACTTGAACTCGTGACGTATGCCAGACATCTTAGCTTGTAGTTAATGATGACCCTTGATTCCCACCCCCATGTATCTTAACAAGGTCCTGCCAACTTATCAAAGTACAACCACATGTTCTTACATTCTTTGCAGTTATAAATAAATTCAGACATTAATTGTCAGTGAAGGTCAGTAAATGATGTCCATAATTTAGAACTATGCCTCCATCTTGTTTCTTCATGATAGACATCTTTTTCCATCTGTCATTAAATAAGGAAAACCAAACCATAATGTATTCATCAAAAGTGAGTATTAAGACCTTGGAAAATAAAAACATTTGGTGACGTGCAGGATATAGATCAGCTTTCCCAAATATTGTAATGGACTATTCAAATTATCAACCCCGCTTGTTTTCTGCCTTTTTAAGGGTGGGGTGACCAAATAAATTCATTATCCAAAAATGCAAATGAGCTCCACAAGCCTGAGCAGCATTCAGTCAGCCTTCCTTTGTGCAGTTTCCAGCAGATGCTAATGTTTTCAGAATAAGTCGGCGACCTGTATTAAGATCATTTATTTATCAATCATTGCAACGTGTCACTGTGCGTGGTTTTACGCAGTAAGAGAAATGTAGTGCTATTAAGCCATTATTAACAAGGCACTTCTACGCTAGCTTTCACGGCGTTCATTGTCTCGCTTTAGTGTTACAGTCACATTCCCATAAGCGTTACCATTGATCGGTTGATGATGGTAAGTCGGGCCAACTTTGGCTGTCGTGCATCTCACTGCTGATACAAGCAAACACACACACGGCGGCGCTCATCGGTTCCCTACGGGGCTGCCATCAATCAACAGCCCCATTGGCGTCCCCCGAACCACCACCACCCCTTTGTCCTGACAATATTTGAATCCAGCCATGTTTTGTTTCGCTCGGATTTTTTTTTTTCTCTTTTGATGTCGAGGTAATTCTCCTTCACTAGTCTGGATAAAGAAGACTAGTCAGCCATGTGGATGCGTTGTGTGAACAGCTGAAGAGGAGGGGAGAAGAAGGGGGGGGTTACAGAGAATGAGGGAGTGATAAGGAGGGTGTGTTGTGTGTGCATAGGAAAGAGAGAGAAGAGGGGGGAGAGAGCGCGCGCGCATGTGTGTGTGTGTATATGTGTGTGTGTGTGTGTGTGTGTGTGTGGTATGTTTGGAAAAAGGAAGCGGAGCCTGTAAACGGCGAACTCGCTGGTTTCCTACCCTCGAAACAACTACCAGGGTGTGTACTCTTTCATGTGGACACGATCATCGACAGCAACAACAACACGGCCAAAGGGAATAGAAGCCGTTTGGAGGGGGCCGTGTTTAGTGCCTTTGCTCGGCGATTTCGGACGCGAACAGTAAATGTGTAAAGTGAAACCGTCTTTGTAGAAGCAAGTGCTCGCCTGAGCCCCTCCGTGCAGGCCAGCGGGTTCAAAAGAAGAAAAAATTCGGGGGGGGGGGGGTGTACAAAAAGTATCCGTGTTCACCTTGTTTCGTCCGGCTTTTGGATAAAGCCACAGCTGGCTTAAGTTGGTGGGCCATCTTGGGCAAGGATAGCGTTTGAAGTGTTGCAGCAGTCTCTGGGACTCCCAGAATCACCAGACTGGCGGGTGAGTAGTTGAATACAAAAAAAGATTGCGGAGGTTGTGGTTGGAGGAGGAGGAGGAGGAGGTGGGGGCGCGGACAGGGAGCATTGTGTGTGATAAGAAACAGAACTTGGTATATAGTGGTGGAAAAAAGCCGAGCTAAAAGTGTCCTGATTTGTTTATATCCCGGAGTAGGAAGCACGTGTGACCCGAGTAAATGTTTTGAAGTTGGCATCATTGTTGTAAAACTGTCTACTCTCTCTCTCTCTCTCTCTCTGGACTGTGTAGCAGACCTTAGGCAACCTCCATGACCTGGCTGACTGTAACAAGCTTCAGAGCTAATTGGTTTAAAGCCACAATAATGAAGTAAAAAACATGAGAGTTTAAATGGCAACATTGCTGCCCAGGAAAAATACATCATGTACAAACTGCTTGTGCGTGTGTATACAGAATCAATCAATTCAAGGAAAGAAAAGTTGCATTTTGACAGGTAAACAAATGTTGATGGTTCTTGATGAGTCAGTGGCACAGACATTCACGGGTGGGATTCCCCAAGTTCCACATAAAAAGCATTGGCTGTTGGATTTACAGCCTCACTTGTGTCATAAATTGATTATTGGACTGTAATAATGGAAAGAAGTTGATCTTTTGAAAAAGATGGAGGGGACTGTGTGGCTGGAGGCCGGCGGAACAGCAAACTGTTGAAGGACCACCAAATTAACTTGACTTCCCCCTTCAGCACCCAGAGGCTATGAACTCTGGCCCAGAACATGCAGCTCTCACTGGGGGGGGGGAAAGGGGGGAGATCAGTGCCTGTGTTAAAAAGCGCAAGGGGGGGGGGGGGGTGGGTGTGTGTGTGTGTGTGTGTGTTTAGGGAGGGGCAGCTTAGGATTGAAAGCAGACTCAGTTATGTCGCAAGGCGGCTATCTAATGTTTTCCAGTATAGCAGCAGAAGGAGGAGGGAGGAGGGCTTGTTTACTTAAATCACTGTAAAATTGGTCATAGTAAGTCTTCATGTGACTCCAGTCAGACGCTAAATCCAAAGTGTATGTGGCCACATAAGCACAAAGAAAGCTTCGCCCTGAAACAAGATACAAATCAAGGAAGGGGGGGAAGCCGCGATGCCTTCATCTCCGCCATATAAAAACAATCCCTTCCTGAAATTCTCCCTCGTGCTGCATTTTCACTGAGCTTTACAGGGACCAGATGTTTCATGCTAATTGTGAGAAGCTAATCTCCACCTGCTCAGCTTCCTGTGGCACGTTTTTTGTCCCCTGCTAGCTGAGAAATGACCTCTAGCTTAATGATTCAGATGTGATTAATCTACTTGAGTGGGATGACACGCATGGACTAAGTATGGCACAAGCACTGCAGATAATGGAACATAAAGGACATTGCTTCACCTAAACATGGTTGAAAACATGTGAGGCTCATTCAGTTTTACAACTCTCAAAGTGAATTTGAGACATTGTAGTCATGAGGCGCAATTATAGTTCAAACAGTGGTTGTGTTTCTTAGTGTTCCTGTGAACTCACAACGCTTAAACTGCCAGTTGGGCTCTCTATACTTAAGAGGAGCGATCTTTGATTTAGAGTGCATTAAATATTGGGAGTGTGAAGACTTTACAGTCAACACGCTTTGTCTTTCCGTTTGTAGTGATGAGTTTTAGATGATGTCACTTGTCATATGAGTTTATTTGCACCACCAATATTAGCTGACTAAAGGTGACACTCTGGCTTTCTCTTCTGTTGATTCACGAGAGCTTTTAGACATAAAATGTCTTTCTGTGTGTTTGGTGATCACTGAATCGAGGTGATAGGCCTGTCTCTGAAATGGTAACCAGCAGTGTGACAGAAATCATTTTGGTTATGCGGGAAATCTGCCACTATCATGGTGGAAAACGCTAGTAGTGCTCTTCTGAACACATTGGAAATGGCATCTTCCTCAGTTCCCCGGAGTTACAATATCCATTAGTTTCACATGGTGGAGTGTTGATAGAGGAAGTGGTCAGAACCTCTTATGAGTTTACACAAGAGCCCAAATGTTCTGCAGTGTGGAATTTGATGGAGCACTGAGGGTTTCACGGTAAGATGCTATCAGATGAGAGTTATAGCAGACTCTCATTAGCTTAATAGTACATACAACCCTGCCGCTGTATCATTTCACATACTCTATTTGCAGTGCTAGTACCAGTGTCTGTGAAATGAAATCTGATGTGCAATGTGATCTGCGTCTGAGTTCGAAGTCTGCGGTTGATTTCATGTAAACCAAGGGAATCATACTGTGTAGCGGTGTGAGTCACCCCCTTATAAACAAAGTCTCACCGCTGACAAGATACAGAGAGCGAAGTAACATTCAGCTCACATTCGGGCGCGTGTATGAGTGTCACTCTGAGGAATCTGAAGAGGCGATACCCGGATCAAAGAGCTGTTTCCGACCATACAGAGAGATGCTTCATAGAGTGAGGCCGTAACGGCTGTCTAGAGCTCAGAGGCGGTCTGAATGTTTGACAGGGCATTGGAAAAACGTTATTTAATCTGCTCGCATGATGGCCCTCACTGGGATTGCACACACGTTGTGTCTTTGCCCCTTTTTTTCTCCCTGTGTCAGGATGATGCAGTGGCTGGCTGGTAGAAAAAAACATCAGAGGTTGTCTATGTTGTTTTTTTAACGGCATGAGTAATGCTTAAAGAATTGGAGAAACTGTAATTGATGCAATGTTGGCGGAACAATTGTTCTTCTAATGAGTAAGTCTGCTGGGGTCGTGATGTCTTTTACACTGGGTACTATTCTGAATGGATCAACTGTATCCATTGTAATTACAAGGGAATGCCCAATTGTTACTAAAATAAGTGAATAAAAACAGATGTGGATGTTTGACCCACTGAAAACAAACGGATCAGATGCTGATCAGATAAACGTAGGTAATTACAACTTGAATTGGCTTAAGTGCTGAAATCATCCGCATACAGGTATTCCAACACCAAAGATTCTTTTGTACCTTAAAATAATGTTTCCAAAATTGTTTCAGTGGATCATGAACTCGTTGGAATGAGACATAAGAATAATGGTAATGGTAACCGTAACGTGCAATTCCGTTCCCAACCTGTAGGCGGAACAAAGAGGAAAAGGGCTTTGGTGCCTAACCGTAAAGTAGGGTGACCAGACGTCCCCGGTTTCGGCTACCTGTCCCCGGCTGGATCTGTCCCCGGAAATGTCCCCGGTTTTCACTGTGATGAAAGACCCGAAATGGAATGAAAGAAAGAAAAACTGACAAAACGTAGCCGATAATCGCACACCCAAACACGCGGCCTAGACAGCCAGAGCCAGCTGTGCTCAGAGAGGTTTTAGAAAGCCGTGTTTTACGATGCTAAAATCATGATTATTTACATGGAGTCTGGTGGGTTTAGCGAACGGACTTTTATGTTTTAAAAAGGATCTTAATCTTTAACAGAAAGGTCGACCTCCTTAGAAATCCTTCCCATAATGTTGTCAGACACTTAGAATATTAATCTGAGTCTGTTAGCAGCTAAACAAGCACTTTTATGAACGTAAATACAAGCTGGACAATTATCCTATTAACTTCCACTGCAGCGATCTCGTTTATACTGCATCAATGTCCTCAGTAGTTTTTGTTGTATCTGATTCTCAATGAGCTGTTGCAGAAACGAGCCTTGAGCAGTAAGCAAAAGCTGTCAGTAGTTCAGTAAACATTACAACATTATGAAATATTGAGACTTTCTATCTTGAAATATTAGGACTTTCTATCTTGAATATTAGGACTATAAGGACTTTCTATCTTGAAATATTAGGACTTTCTATCTTGAAATATTAGGACTTTCTATCTTGAGGTGTAGTGGAGTAGGAAGTAGCAGCCGGGGTGGGTCTAGGATCAGACCTGGGGGGTGTGGGGGGGCTCAGCCCCTAATAAGAACAGCTCTAGGTCTAGT
>NC_045739.1:12158701-12159094 GCF_008692095.1 Etheostoma spectabile
TAAGTTTTACAAAAATAAAAACATTACTTGTTTTGGAGGTTAAATACGCTTCTGAGCTGAAAATGTCCCCGGATTTGTCTGAGAAATCTGGTCACCTTACCGTAAAGGTGTTGGTTGACAAGTAGTTAATGTAATTCTTGGTGGTCTTGTATTTTAGTATGATTGTTTTGATCACGGTTAACAACTCTGGGCTAACCCACAAATTCATTAGTAACGATAACTGTATAGATAGATTACTAGCTAATCTAATGTTAATTTAGTTAGCAAGCACACCTGTGTCTTCTACCTCAGTCTCCCGGCGCTGCAAGGCTTCACTCGGGATGACAGTTGACAACAGCCCCAGGGACACATCCATTCCACAGTCATCCCCCAGCCAGCTAGCAACCATCCACT
>NC_045739.1:12159104-12160944 GCF_008692095.1 Etheostoma spectabile
CCCTGGCCCGGGGACACATCCACAGCCAGCCCCCAAACAGCTATAGCCAAGCCTGGTCAGCACTTAGCTAACTCCAGTGCTAAGGACGCAAACGGCAGTTTACTGAACCATTGGGAAACAGACCCAGGCACCCGAGTCAGAACAGCGGCCATTCGTAACATTACGCCTCTGTTAGCTTTACCGGTGCCCCCCTTTGCTTTTAGCCGTCTTTGCAGTTAGCTAAATTTACCAGACAAAATAGGGATAAGGCACCAAAAGGACTAATAGTAATTCAAAGATGCGGTAGCATTGGATCTGGACAGGAAGGATAACCCTGGGAGTTGGAAGGGGTGTGTCGTGATTCTGCTTTCTCACTCCGCGACACAGGTTTGTGGAACTGAGTGTCGCGATTTAGGTTTTATTTTGTATATTGTTACAGCCCTAGTATCCAGAGAGGTTTATTGGGAAGGGAAGTGAATACTGCCTTAGAGAAAATGCTCACAATCTCCTCCATAGAAAATGTGCGCAGTGAGAGGTAATAATTTTTTTTTGTGCACCTTCTTTTAATTGCTACGTTGTGTTTAACATGATGCCTAACATGGCTTCTATTTTCACCCATGCATACACCTCTACTGTCAAGCTGTTATCACCTTGTTTGTTCCATTTGCACATCATTTATGTTTTGTTTTTTTCCCCTGTCCTCTGTGTTTGTCTTCCCCTTCAGTTTTTCTCTTGCAGACTGTCGTTGTGTCAATACTTGTTGAGAGGCAGTGTGGCAGTGAGCTAGGAGGTGAATGCAGTCAAGGTTAGTTAACAATGCTTGGTGACACTGGAGCACTGACTAACACTGTTTTTATTCTCTGCTCTATCTCCTATACCCTCAAATGTTCTATTCCTGCCCCACCGAATGGACCTTGATCATGTTCTCTACCTGCCCTTGGTGCTCTCAACCTTATTCCTCTCCATCATCATCTTCACCTGTCATTGTGCGTGTGTCTTCTCCCCCCCATCTTTCTTGTTACTTTCTCTTCCAATGGAGAGAACAGCTCAAGCCTGTCACCACTCATTCATCCCTCAACTGCTAACTCATGCTAACCCACTCCTGTGTTTGTGTCTGGATGCATTATTTCCTCCACCCTGCATATTTCCAGCATCATTATGTTTTAGCATTACCTACGCACACCTGTCTCCTTTCTTTGCAGCCAGTGCAATGCGGTCTTTAGTGACATGATGCCCTTACCTGCCAGTCTACTAATCTTTTTTCATTGCGGTTTCACTTGTGATTCTGCATTGTACTTTTAATTCCAATGAGCGCATGCAAAAATATTATTTGGCGCCTTGCCGTTCATGCTTTCCTCTCCTGCTATTTATTTAAAAAATAAATAAATAAAAAAAAAACGTATCTGAATGTCCAAAACGGCGGCGGATCACGAAATGGAGGGGGGCTGCAGTTCAAAGCCGACTAGCAGGTTACTTAATGAGTTTGGTAATTGGCTTGCTGTGGCCTCTGCGCATCCCTGCCTTCCTGCTGCTGATGTGTGCAGGAACAAGGAGAGTGCTACAACTTGCACTCCATCACTCAGTTTTTTCCTTCCCTCACACGACTCATCCATATTTCCCTCCATCCATCCCTCTCTACAAGCTGACCTAAGGAGCTAATGCTGCACCAAGCATCCCCTGTCTATCCCCCACTGTTCCTCTTCTAAAGTCAATTAGCATGCTGCATGTTGGGTTTCCATTCTGCTTAATATCGAATATGAAAGACGTTGGCCTATCTCTCATTTCCCCAGTCTCTCCCACTTGTTTGCTATCTTCAACACGCAAACTCACTTCATAACACACACACACACACACACACACA
>NC_045739.1:12160954-12167159 GCF_008692095.1 Etheostoma spectabile
CACACACACACACACACACATGCATGCACACATATATGTTAGATGCCTCATGCATTATGCACAATATGTGCATCCAAACAAGCAATTTGCAGAGTCTCCAGCTCACCACTACTGAGTAGTAATTCTCTCTGTGTCCACAACAACATATTGTGAAACACACTTCTATGCTCAGTTGATTCAGAAGTCCAAACAATAAAGACAAAGCGTAGTGGGCTTGCCATATAATCATATATGACACCTAGCATATTATTCTCAGATTTCAGCACAATATCTCCTCACCAGAGTCATCAAAGGGACAGGTTTTGTTCTTGTTTTTTGCCGTTGTAGTAATATGTGTCATTAACTCTTGTATTAAATTATCATAATAATAGTTTGAAATTTTTTTTTGAAATGGTTTAGTTTTAATTGCGAGAGGTATAGTTTTTTTTTGTGTGTGGATTGTTCATAACAAGCCTCTAGATTGAATGCCTTTGGGGTTCTGCACTAGTGAGGCTAACCTAATATATTGTGGAAAATTAGCAAGCTTCCCACCTTCCTACCTAGTCCCATTCATTTTCATGTTGTACCTTTAAAAAGCCATAAATTAAGCCTGCATGCATTAGTAAATGTAGCCGTCTCTGGTTGCAAGACTGCTGCCAAGCTTTTTATCTACTCCCACAGTTGAGCGGTTGATTCTGAACGCTGTAGGGGTTGGAAGGCCAAAGCACAGCTAAGTGGCTCCTCTTGACCTCAGCACTGATCTCCCAACTGTCTCTGCTCCGACTGCACACAGACTAATTTTACCCATTCACTCCCACAAAAAGTCTACTCTCATAACACAGCCTCATCACCCGGTCTGAGTGCTGTCTTTTTGAATAACACATCCTTTCCTCACCGCATCCTGTGTTGATATGCTGACCATACATTTGTCTTTCAGATTAATTTTCTTTGCTGTTATTCATGCCAAATTGGAAAAGGAATGTGAGGAAAGCTTAATGAAATAATTCAAGATGTGAAAAATTAGCTTGACTGACTTGAGAATCTTCCTCTGACCTATAATGGATGTGATTATTCTAGTTATCACTATCTATCTGTAAACTAGATGGCGGAATCATTATCTTACACACTGAGAGCAGCCATGTGTGACCACAGCAGAGTAATTGATTTCTGAATAAGCATTGGTACTAGAGGGGAAAAAATACAGCTTTGTTTTTAGGCCATTGCACCATTTTGAGCATCTTAATACGTGTGTCATGAATTATAGTGTAGGTAGTTAATTTTTTGTTTTACTCAATATAAGCCTTTGCTTCCCCACTCTGCCTCTTTTAGCACAGCACAAAGCTGCACCTCCACTCCCTGTCCATTGGGTGGCAGTGTATGGAGGTGAGACAGCCATGTGCTCTGTGTGAAATGGAGCAGTCACTGGCTATTTGAGCAGATTAGCTTGGAGACAGTACACCACACAGGAATCCCACCCCAACCGCCACTCTCTCTTTTGCTTTCTTGATCATGGACCCCATTTGCTTTGCTGACTGTCAATGACTTTAAAACACAGTTTCACCCTGCTGGAGTAAGATTTTACTAACTACCAGAGCTAAACATCAGACACATGTACTGTTTGTTTATCTTGCTTTGTCTTTGTTCACAAAAAGGATTTGCCTGAAATGTAAACTTCCTCTTTTCACCACAGCCTGCACTCTGTCTCTCTGTGGCCCTCTTGGAAATACACTCTCATTCCTTAGAGTCTGTTCTTAGTGCAGTCATGGCAGGCTGAACTGCTCTTTTATTCAGATGAATGAGGCCCTGTTTTGCCTGGAGATTCAGATAGACACAAACAGTCCATGTGAGAGCTTGAAGAATGTCTGTGGAAAATCAGGAGCTCAGTGAAATAGCATCTAAGTTATTACATGTGTGCAATTGTTTGCGTCTGTTTTCACTTTCTCTACGTGTGAGTTTATGGCCATACAGAGTTGTTGTTTTTTCTGGTTAATAAGCATCTTAGAGATGTTATTTTACCTTAGATTCGTTTTTCATTTCAGCAAGCTGAAAGTTTTATATACTGTCAGCAAAATGCTGTGCTTTCTCTCTTTTTTATATATATATAATGTGTATATATATATATATATATATATATATATATACAGTAATTTTACCAAATGGCTGTTGCAAGCAAGTTTTACCCTCTTGAGTCGCTTGTGTAGCTGTAGATTAGATTACATATTAGACATTTGTAGCCTACAAGTGTCTTGGTTTTCAGAGTTTTGCCGGCTGCCAAATGTGATGTGCTATGTAAACAAGATAGCTATGTGAGGCTAGACTGATTGTCTAAAGTGAAATACCATTCCATGGCTTCCTTCACATTTTTACAACTGCGTTAATGATCGCATATAAAGGATCACTAGGTAGCAGGTTAATTACTAGCTGTCTCCAGAGTACGTATTGATGTTCAGTAGTCTTTTTATCACCATAATCGGGCTGTCCGCTTGTGTAGAGAAAAGTATAACCTCTATTCTTTAGTTAATGAAATTCTACTCTGTCAAGTACTTTTCTTTTTACCTAAAGCAATAGTCCTTGAATCTTCATATCCACAAGTGTGTAGTTAACCATATTTAGTTGAGTGATTTTCTAACTTTGTTGGGAGATTGGAGAGGATTGTTTTATTGCTTCCCCTTCTCTCAACCCCCTCCAGGCAAAGTCTGTGTTTTAATTAGTCGTGTAAGACCCGATTTTCCCTTTAAATTCCCCCAACTTGTAAAGTGCTCTCTTAAGAATCCATGAAGGCTAAAAGGGGCAATGAATGAATGATTTGAAGTTAGCTTTTTTTCTTGTTTGCCTGCCAGCAGTGAAGGGGAAGACCTATCAGCACTTGCCATCAGTATGAGGAACAGTAACTTCAAGCAGCAGTCACACAGTCTTTGTTCTTTATGGATTTAGTAAGCGTGGTGA
This sequence comes from Etheostoma spectabile, assembly GCF_008692095.1. Lineage (NCBI taxonomy): Eukaryota > Metazoa > Chordata > Actinopteri > Perciformes > Percidae > Etheostoma > Etheostoma spectabile. The sequence goes on from NC_045739.1 coordinate 12,163,880, forward strand.
AGAGAGTCCCTGCTTTAAGCCTCATCTGGAAAACCAGTGTTCAAGTTTTTAATGAGAAGAACAGCTCCTGTAGATAATACCTGCATGAGAATGGGGAAATTGGTTCAATCTAGCATATCCCTTTTTTCTTCCTCATATTATGTTTTGGCAGCGGGGACGTTAGCTTGTTACACTGTAGAGATTTAGTCGCGTGTTAAAGTCAAGCTTTTGAAGTACAACCGCCACAACCTAACCCTCCTTTTGGTTTACAAGTCTGTTTTCTTCTCTCAATCCCTTTTTCCGTCAACTTGTCTGCTCATCCCTGGTGAATGTATTAAATGAAGTTACTAGATATGAGTGCTTAAGAGGCCAGGGCCTCTGAGGCTTGCCAAGTCTCTCACAGGCTTGGCTCAGTCATCCATGTCGCTTTTTTGTTGTTTCAGCTACTGGCGGACTTGCTTGTAACGCAGAGGACTATTTTCTCTTTCTCACTTGCTCTCTGTGTTTGCTGCCTTTCTGAGTGGCTTGTTTTTCCTCCAGTGTGGAGAAATCAGGCTCAAGCAAACAGTGTGTGTCAGCCACAGCTTTTGTTAAGTATTCATTTTTAATGAGTGTAAGTGGCTACAGAATCCTATAAACCATAAATGGAGTAGTCAGACTAGGGAGGGGTGAGGAGGGGGCCGTGTTGGCCTTTGATTCAGTAGCTGTCTTGCAGACTTTTTGTTTAGTAACAGTTGTACTAATTATGTTTGATGTGGATGAAGAAAACACATTTCAAAATGATCGTTTGTGTAGCTTTATTGTGCCATTTTTTTTCCTCATACGCCCCTTCTGGTTTGTTTGCTCGTACAAGGAATTGTTCTCCTTTTTTAATAATCTTTAGGAAAAAGACTGTTGCGTGAAAGTGTCATTTTCTCCGTCAAGCAGCACGCAGCTCTGTTAGATTTCATATCCTCTGAATTCAGAAAGAGGCACCATGTAACCAGTTTTTGTTCTGTCAAGATCGAAGGCACTGTAGCTGTAGAAGGGGGTGCTCAGGGAAAAAGTATTGTGATGGTCTGTTTGAATGCTGAACAGAATTGAATAGACACAGTCAGCTTCCCAGATACATGCTTAGGCCTGTAGAATGTGGAGTGCTTTGCTTGTAACTGCACCGGTTGTCTCCTTTCATTATCGGTTAATGGTGCCCAACTTGACAGAGCCATGTGATAAACAGAGGAGCTGTGAAATCCTGGAGGTGGAGTTCTCGTCAGCCTGATAATGGGATCTCATCTGCCGGGGAGGGGAGCCTGCCCCACCAGCCATTCCAGCTTCGCCCTGCACTGCCTTCAGAGAGGATTCACTGCACTCACCCTTCACTGTTGTCTTGGCCCAACTTAAGCCTCACAAACGTACTGCACATGTTGGCTGGCTTCTTCCCGTGTAACGCATGATAGAATCATTTTTGGAGCATGAAATATCATTGTATTCCTTTTTCATCAGAATCAGAAAAAGAGGGAGACGTGCATTTCCGCCTCTTTATCAGTCTTGGATCCCTTGGATGTTTGTGTAACGCAGGAAAGGAGGCAGACTGTGTGTAAATATCATGAACATTGACCTTGTGAAATGTATACATACTGTGATAAGGGAGGAGTTGTGGCCGTGTGGTGTTAGGTTACTATGTGCAGAGGGAGTATGACTTCTCAGGACAGTTGCCTCAGGAGCTGGAAAAGGTTTTTACCAGCACTTTGTTGAGCACCCCCACCCTCTGCTATTGAATCTACGACCAACATAGCACAATGAAAGACCCCCTACACTCCACCCTCAACTCAATTGCTATTGATCCTCACTGCCTGCCTCTACTGCTGCCCGTGTTTGGCTTTAGTGCAAAAAGAACCCAATGCTCAAACTATTTGCTTTAGTTAATTCGATTTTGACAGTTATCCAATATCAAGTTCAAGACAATAATGTGTCAAGCTACTTGCTCAGTAAAATGGAAATGATCCTATTAATTTAGAACTTAATGCCGTCCATCTTTGTTTTCACGCTCCTCATGTGAGAGACATTTCTTTTTCACTGGTATCATTAAAATAAAGAGAAAACAAACCATAATGTATTTTCATCCACAAAATGAGTATTAAGACCTTGGAAAATAAAAACATTTGGTGACGTGCAGGATATAGATCAGCTTCCCAAATATTGCTAATGGACTATTCAAATTATCAACCCCGCTTGTTTCTGCCTTTTTAATGGGTGGGGTGACCAAATAAATTCATTATCCAAAAATGCAAATGAGCTCCACAAGCCTGAGCAGCATTCAGTCAGCCTTCCTTTTGTGCAGTTTCCAGCAGATGCTAATGTTTTCAGATATAAGTCGGCGACCTGTATTTAAGATCATTTATTTATCAATCATTGCAACGTGTCACTGTTGCGTGGTTTTACGCAGTAAGAGAAATGTAGTGCTATTAAGCCATTATTAACAAGGCACTTCTACTGCTAGCTTTCACGGCGTTCATTGTCTCGCTTTAGTGTTACAGTCACATTCCCATAAGCGTTACCATTGATCGGTTGATGATGGTAAGTCGGGCCACTTTGGCTGTCGTGCATCTCACTGCCTGATACAAGCAAACACACACACGGTGCGCTCATCGGTTCCCTACGGGGCTGCCATCAATCAACAGCCCCATTGGCGTCCCCCCCCGAACCACCACCACCCCTTTGTCCCTGACAATTATTTGAATCCAGTCCATGTTTTTGTTTCGCTCGGATTTTTTTTTTTCTCTTTTTGACTGCTCGAGGTAATTCTCCTTCACTAGTGTCTGGATAAAGAAAGACTAGGTCAGCCATGTGGATGCGTCTGTTGAACAGCTGAAGAGGAGGGGAGAAGAAGGGGGGGGTTACAGAGACTGAGGGAGTGATAAGGAGTGTGTGTGTGTGTGCATAGGAAAGAGAGAGAAGAGGGGGGAGAGAGCGCGCGCGCATGTGTGTGTGTGTATATGTGTGTGTGTGTGTGTGTGTGTGTGTGTGTATGTGTGGAAAAAGGAAGCGGAGCCTGTAAACGGCGAACTCGCTGGTTTCCTACCCCTCGAAACAACTACCAGGGCTGTGTTACTTTTCATGTGGACACGATCATCGACAGCAACAACAACACGGCCAAAGGGAATAGAAGCCGTTTGGAGGGGGGCCAGTGTTATAGTGCCTTTGCTCGGCGATTTCGGACGCGAACAGTAAATGTGTAAAGTGAAACCGTCTTTTGTAGAAGCAAGTGCTCGCCTGAGCCCCTCCGTGCAGGCAGCGGGTTCAAAAGAAGAAAAAATTCGGG
>NC_045739.1:12167169-12168167 GCF_008692095.1 Etheostoma spectabile
GTGTACAAAAAGTATCCGTGTTCACCTTGTTTCGTCCCGGCTTTTGGATAAAGCCACAGCTGGCTTAAGTTTGGTGGGCCATCTTGGGCAAGGATCGCGTTTTGAAGTTGTTTGCAGCAGTCTCTGGGACTCCCAAGAATCACCAGACTGGCGGGTGAGTAGTTGAATACAAAAAAAGATTGCGGGACGGTTGTGGTTGGAGGAGGAGGAGGAGGAGGTGGGGGCCGCGGACAGGGAGCAATTTGTGTGTGATAAAGAAACAGAACTTGGTATATAGTGGTGAAAAAAGCCGAGCTAAAGTGTCCTGATTTTGTTTATATCCCGGAGTAGGAAGCACGTGTGACCTCGAGTCAAATGTTTTTGAAAGTTGGCATCATTGTTGTAAAACTTGTCTACTCTCTCTCTCTCTCTCTCTCTGGACTGTGTAGCAGACCCTTAGGCAACCTCCATGACCTGGCTAGCCTGTAACAAGGCTTCAGCAGCTAATGGGTTTAAAGCCACAATAATGAAGTAAACAACATGAGAGTTTAAATGGCAACATTGCTGCCCAGGAAAAATACATCATGTACAAACTGCTTGTGCGTGTGTATACAGCAATCAATCAACTTCAAGGAAAGAAAAGTTGCATTTTGACAGGTAAACAAATGTTGATGGTTCTTGATGAGTCAGTGGCACAGACATTATCACGGGTGGGATTTCCCCAAGTTCCACATAAAAAGCATTGGCTGTTGGATTTACAGCCTCACTTGTGTCATAAATTGATTATTGGACTGTAATAATGGAAAGAAGTTGAGTCTTTTTTGAAAGAATGGGAGGGGACTGTGTGCTGGAGGCCGGCTGAACCAGCAAACTGTTGAAGGACCACCAAATTAACTTGACTTCCCCCCTTCAGCACCCCAGAGGCTATGAACTCTGGCCCAAGCACATGCAGCTCTCACTGTGGGGGGGGAAAGGGGGGAGATCAGTGCCTGTTGTTAAAAAGCGCAAGGGGGGGGGGG
>NC_045739.1:12168177-12174663 GCF_008692095.1 Etheostoma spectabile
TGTGTGTGTGTGTGTGTGTGTTTAGGAGGGGGCAGCTTAGGATTTGAAAGCAGACTACAGTTATTTGTCTGCAAGGCGGCTTATCTAATGTTTTCCAGTTATAGCAGCAGAAGGAGGAGGAGGGCTTGTTTACTTAAATCACTGTAAAATTGGTCATAGTAAGTCTTCATGTGACTCCAGTCAGACGCTAAATCCAAAGTGTATGTGGCCACATAAGCACAAAGAAAGCTTCAGCCCTGAAACAAGATACAAATCAAGGAAGGGGGGGAAGCCGCGATTGCCTTCAATCTCCGCCATATAAAAACAATCCCTTCCTGAAATTCTCCCTCTGCTGCTGCATTTTTCACTGAGCTTTTACAGGGACTCAGATGTTACATTGCTAATTGTGAGAAGCTAATCTCCACCATGCTCAGCTTCCTGTGGCACGTTTTTTGTCCCCCTGCTAGCTGAGAAATGACCTCTAGCTTAATGATTCAGATGTGATTAATCTACTTGAGTGGGATGACACTGCATGGACTAATGTATGGCACAAGCACTGCAGATAATGGAACATAAAGGACATTTGCTTCACCTAAACATGGTTGAAACATGTGAGGCTCATTCAGTTTTACAACTCTCAAAGTGAATTTGAGACATTGTAGTCATGAGGCGCAATTATAGTTCAAACAGTGGTTGTGTTTCTTAGTGTTCCTGTAACTCACAACGCTTAACTGCCAGTTGGGGCTCTCTAATCTTAAGAGGGAGCGATCTTTGATTTAGATGTCATTAAATATTGGGAGTGTGAAGACTTTACAGTCAACACGCTTTGCTTCTTCCGTTTTGTATTGATGATTTTTAGATGATGTCACTTGTCATATGAGTTTATTTGCACCACCAATATTAGCTGACTAAAGGTGACACTCTGGCTTTTCTCTTCTTGTTGATTCACAGAGAGCTTTTAGACCATAAATGTCTTTTCTGTTGTTTGGTGATCACTGAATCGAGTGATAGGCCTGTCTCTGAAATGGTAACCAGCAGTGTGACAGAAATCATTTTGGTTATGCGGGAAATCTGCCACTATCATGTGGGAAAACTTGCATAGCTTGTCTTTCTGAACACATTTGGAAATGGCATCTTCCTCAGTTCCCCGGAGGTTACAATATCCATTTAGTTTCACTACTGGTGGAGTGTATGATAGAGGAAGTGGTCAGACCTCTTAATGGAGTTGTACACAAGAGCCCAAATTGTTCTGCAGTGTGGAATTTGTATGGGAGCACTGAGGGTTTCACGGTAAGACTGCTATCAGATGAGAGTATAGCAGACTCCTCCTTAGCTTAATTATGTACATACAACCCTGCCGCTGTATCATTTCACATCATCTCTATTTGCAGTGCTACGTACCAGTGTCTGTAGGAAATGAAATCTGATGTGCAATTTGATCTGCGTCTGAGTTCGCAGTCTGCGTTGTTGATTCATGTAAACCAAGGGAATCATACTGTAGTAGCGGTGTGAGTCACCCCCCTTCATAAACACAAGTCTCACCGCTGACAAGATACAGAGAGCGAGTAAACATTCAGCTCACATTCGGGCGCGTGTATGAGTGTCACCTCTGAGGAATCTGAGAGGCGATATCCGGATCAAAGAGGCTGTTTCCGACCATACAGAGAGATGCTTCATAGAGTGAGGCCGTAACGGCTGTCTAGCTGCTCAGAGGCGGCTGAATGTTTGACAGGGCATTGGAAAAACGTTATTTAATCTGCTCGCATGATGGCCCTCACTGGGATTGCACCACGTTGTGTCTTTGCCCCTTTTTTTTCTCCCTGTGTCAGGATGATGGCAGTTGCTGGCTGGTAGAAAAAACACTCAGAGGTTGTCTATGTGTTTTTTTTAACGGCATGATGTAATGCTTAAAGAATTGGAGAAACTGTAATTGATGCAATGTTGGCGGAACTCTAATTGTCTTTCTAATGAGTAAGTCTGCTGGGGTCTTGATGTCTTTTACACTGGGGTACTATTCTGAATGGATCAACTGTATCCCATTGTAATTACAAGGGAATGACCCAATTGTTACTAAAATAAGCTGAATAAAAACAGATGTGGATGTTTGACCCACTGAAAACAAACGGATCAGATGCTGATCAGATAAACGTAGGTAAATTACAACTCTGAATTTGGCTTAAGTGCCTGAAATCTCATCCGCATAAAAGGTATGGCTCGGAGGTACCCTCTCACTTTTGACCCCGACAATACAGAAATGCAAAAGCTGCCATGTCATGAAGCCAGGCGGAAAAGCAATAAGAAGTTATGGCTTCCATACCATTGTTGTTATCATTTCCATCCCCCTATACAGAAGCAGACTCTTGTTTTTTGAGCAGCGATGATGAATCTTTTTCAGGCCTGGTTGATTCTTTAGACAAGTTTCATTTCTAAATGGAACCAGCCAGCTCACCACTTCCAAAACTATTGTCCTGGCATAGTGGCTCACCAGTCACACATTTATAATACATTAGCCACTGATTGACATGAAACAGTGTAAGCACTACTACGGAGGCAGTACCCTCTGGTGGGTGACTAAAATAGAGGGATGAAGGACCAATAAGGTGCTCTGATTGTTAATAGAAAAATTCCATCTAATTTGTTTTGTGCACAGAGGAAGAAGCTGATATGTTTAATTAACATAAACCTTGGGAACCAACGATGAGTGAGAAATTGGGATAATTGAAAATAGGCCTGTCTCCTTTTCCCCCCACTCTGTCTGTACATCCTTAAAGCAGCTGAGCCCATCGGAGGGCACTTTCACACATGTTAAGTGGGGGGGACATCTGGCCTCGTTAATTCAGTGCATGGTCATAAAGTGGAATGGCGGTCCCCACAGGGCCGCCTGCTCTGAACACCGTCAGATAGAGCCTGTGTGCCCTCACTGCCTCCTCGTCCTCCCTGTTGACTGTCCCTCTGACACCAGCTTTGATACTTCAACAAGAACACCCTCACAATCCCGCTGTGATGTTTGAACACACATGCTGATGTCCGAGGGAGATAAAGCAACAGTACATAATTCTTTATGTGCCAGAAGGAAAATTGTGTATTCTGTAAGGCTGTAATGTGTAATTTTACTGACCAATCCTAATTTCCATTGACTTAGTACAACAAAGAAACAAGACACTCTTTTAGCAATCACACACCAGGAACTGCTTATTCCCCACCCCCCACCACCATTCAGTGTATGTGTTATGATGAGTGGGCTGGCTGTTGAAGTCTATATTTCAGTACCCACCTTTGCGTCTCTGCATCCTCAGCAATGGTAGCAGAAAATCGAGTGACAGCAGCAGGGAAGCATTCACGCTGCGCATTCATATTCTATTTTAGCAAGTAAACATTTAAAGTGTTTAAATGTATCACAGCTTATTTATGCATAGAATCTGCTGTTAAGTCTGAATTATACATTAGCCAATGAATAATGCATCAGTGCCATTTCTTAATGATTACTTGCCAGGCAGCGAATGGTAATATTTGCTGATAAATTTACCCATTGATCTTGTTTGTGTTTAACCAGGCTTGTAGAGATGTTTGCTCCATTTTGTGTTTAGTGAGTTTTTTTGTCAAGGATGTAATCAAAATCAAGATAGTGGTCTGTTTTTAAAATAAGATGTCTTTTAAAAATGAAAAATTATCTCCATGGAATTAAAGTAAAATGGATACTATCCGAGTTCTCTGAGCAGAGCATGTAGTGCTTAGGACTAGTAGATTTCAATTTGCCCAATTTCTGCAACATCTCAGTAAGGTTGGGTGTGTTTACATACTGCTCTCTTCATGGCTACCCTAAGGATGAGTTATTTATCCTTAGACCTTGACAGATCAATGTCCAATTACAGTTTTGTCTTTGTTGGCTTATAACCCTTACGTACGTTTGTTTGAAGTACAGTGTCTAGACTATGTGTGGTGAGATGGTAATTTAGCCCATACTTGGTAACGGTTGTTTTTTGATACTGCGTCTTTATTGGCACTGATCAGCTGCACAATGCCAGATTACTGGCGCATTATCCATATAATGCTGTAAGTCTAGCAGGGCCTAAGCCTCGAAGCACAGCCCGTTACTGTGTAGACATATTGCTTGTCCACACAATAAGAAAATATTGACTTGTTGTCACTCACTTATTTGATTAGTTGTGCGGGTGATTCTGCTATTCATTTGTCACCCTGGCAACGTAAATGGGAAAACACAGCCTCTTTTTATCCAGTAATGAAGCACTGGAGCACTGCAGACAATCACATCTGGAAAACCTCTTTCAGGAATGAATGTCTTTATCACTCACATTGTATCATTGGCACTTGTCAGCTCAGCTAGTATTTGCAAAAAGCCAACATTTGACAGCTTTTCTCACTCCAGAATGTGCAGGTGCGTGGGAGGGATGTACTCCAACAATTCCACTTTGATTTTACAGCTTAGTTAAGTAATATTTATCCATATGTTTACAGTGTCTGTAAGAAGAGCAACTTAAAGCAGTCTGTTGCTGTGTGTGAGCCAGGTCACAACAAGAGCACCTTACATTTAACCCAACCGGATTCATCAGTGGCCTCGTTCTTCCAAAAATAATGAGGTAGACAGTAAGGGCTGCCCCAGGCTGCATGTAGAGATGATCTCTCTGAACCGGCAAATCGTTCCTGTTTTTATGCTAAAATGACATGCTAATGACTATTCTTGATGTGTGTCAGTGCTTTTAGATAACTAGCTTTAATTCACAGAAAGATTTAATGGGTTTGATTGTCAAACTGTGTCGGCTGAGTGAGAGGCTTGTGCTCGGATGGGGGGAGTGTAATTGTTTATGCTGGCGGTGATTCTCTCTGGAAGGGATGACTGCACAATCCAGATATGTAAACCAGAAGAAACTGAAAGGCAATATGCTGATACCTTGTCAGTTTCCTCTTGATCAACCTTGCTTTTAAGGTGAAATTCTTAAGCTCTGCCCAAACAGTTTTTATATTGAGCGTGGCAGTAATGGTTGCTTTTACAAACCTGCCTCTGCTCAATTAAGCATTTCAAACATGTAAATCATATGTTGAAAATGGAGATCTTGAGGAAATCATTAACTGTGACGGCTCACCTTAAAACAAAGAGAGGGAGCGTTAAAGACAACAGACGCTCAAATGGTTTGATTCTGCTTATTGGAGCATGACACTTATTTAGTGCAGCAGAGAATCTCAATGTGTTCATGGTAGACAATGATGCTGTGTCTTGCCAGTGCCAATGCCAGTCATCTGTTCTCCAGAGGCATTCGCAACAGTCTTTTAATGTTTTTTTTGTTTTTTTGCATTCATCTAAACCTCCACATTTCTTATTTGCTCGAGCCTGGTGTCATTTTCTCGGAATCAGGTTGCTTGTTTGCCTGCACAAGACAGCTTGTAATGTTTATCAGGCTATAACAGAGAAGACTTTCTACTCTTATGTTTCATAAATAACAAAGCTGCTCAGCCCTGCGCCAGTAAAAGAGGAAGGTTGCTATGATAAAGAGAGCTGACTCTATTGGCCTGATACAGATAAACTTAAGACCCACCAGGAAGCGGTCCAGTTTGCAAACGCACAGTTTTTGGGGTTAGTGGTTGAGTCAGCGTCGGGGCAAGACTGGACATCTGTCTCCTAGTAATCTATAACGCCCACAATCCCTCCCACAGACTGTCAGCTTTGGCAGTCAAGCAGTACATCGGTTGCTGTAGTACACCCAGCCACCCACAACAGTGGCTTATCTCGCTAGCATAACAAACACCAACCTAACAAAGAGGATTGAAAGCATTAGGACACACAGCAGCAGGAGACCTTAAGAGTGCCATGCCATCCTAACTCCACTTCAAAATGGAGGCCTTTGTTCTGAGATTGTTGGAGAGGACATTATAGCAAGGTAGCAGCACATCTTTTTATCGTCAAACACACTCACTCCTACTCACTCAGTCTGCTGTCGGTGAAGGAGATCCTCTGCCTGATAGGGCTTCAGAGAAAGATATTCCTTTGGGACTGTTGTTGAGGGATTTCTACAGTCCTGCCATTCGCTGATTAAAGGAACACTTGTAGATAATCCTTTTATAAATAGGGTCTTTATTGTAGCAGTGTTAGAGTAAGGTGAGGTGTGTGGGGCAGAAAAAAAGCCACAGAGTTAGGTTTTTGAATGGTTATCACCTTGGCATGATCTGTAACTCGGCTAAGATAAATATTTAATGACAGGATGGCAGAAATAGAGCCGTTACTGACTGCTGGTGAGAAATGGAGCTTCTATTTAGAGCCCATACTGTTCCATAAAGTCATGGCACTGGTAGACAGCCCAAGGTTATTAGTGTGGTATGAGAGTAGTGTGTGTTTGTGGCGTGTCTGCGGGTTGCTGAGAAGTTCTCACTCTTTGGTTGCTGCAGTGATATGAAGGAGAGAAATGCACTCAATTTGTTATTGAGCATTCACTCATGAATCCTTGATGGATTACGTGTGTGTGTGTGTGTGTGTGTGTGTGTGTGTGTGTGTGT
>NC_045739.1:12174673-12190565 GCF_008692095.1 Etheostoma spectabile
TGTGTGTGTGTGTGTGTGTGTGTGTGTGTGTGTGTGTGTGCACACGTTAGTGTGTGCGTGCGTTAGTATGTGCGCGCGTTAGTGCTTGTGTGAGAGAGTGCTAATGCGCGACAGCAATGCTATTCAGGCGCATTTCACTGGAGCTATTTCCACAAGCGAAACAGATGTATGTTTTGCCCTTTACTACCTTAGTTTTGCTCTGTTTCATTTTACATGCTCCCTGCCCTCTGGGTTCTTGTTTGATGTCATTTGTGTCATGCAAAATTGATTGCAAAGGCTTGCATTAATGCTTACTGCAATGAAGTTATCACAGTGTAAAGACCGATTTCTCGACATTGATTCTCCTAACCTTACACTTTCACACTTGAGTGAATAACACCTTTAAATTGATGTCAGCCTTGTGTTCAGATTTTTGGCAGGGATTATAAAGTATGTATTAGGAATTGAATATTGCCACACAGCTCATTTAAACACTGATCTTGGCTCCGCTTGTTTCATCCTATTGACTCATTACATGATAGCTATGGCTAAAGCAATTACTTTCAGCTTTCAAGTACCTTGCTTTTGGTCACACTGCTGCTTTTATTTATTTCACTGGAACTCCCAAGGCCTTGTGGCTTCGAATCAGTCCAGCGAGTACCGTGCGCTAACATCTTGCCTCTTTGTGTAGGAAATAGGTGGGTTAATACAGCAGAGTCCTTGAAGCACTTCCCATCTCGGCTATTGGATTACCAGCTGCCTTTCCGGGTTTCATCTGCACAGTTGAGTGCCAAGATCAATGGAGCTCTTAGTGCAAAGCTAATTCGATCAGGACTGGCTTTGCTCCTGCTGATCAGAGATTATTTTTTTTACGTACACAAAAACTTAATTAAGTCAAGCCCATGTCCAATAGCCCATATTTTCAGCCCCTCCAACTCCCATAGACATCAATTAGGAGGCATTTAATATTCATTATTGAATTGTTGAGTTAGCCTGCTGAGAAGAGGTGTGGAGATGTAAGTAGAGAACTGCTGTGTAAAGTGATCTGGCCTGTTTTGCTGAGTGTAGCAGGAATGCTGCCTTTTCTCCAGCAGAGCAACTGGCATCATAAATAAGCTAAGAGCATGTTTTTAGAGCGATGAGGTGTCTCCTGCTTTGACGGGGAGCAGAGTGAAAAGGGTTGAAGGGCATATTGACCTTCTTGTTCTGGAAAGCGGAAAGCAGACTATTCAGTGCCCCTTGTTCCCCATTAATTATTGTTTGATGCTAATAAAGGTTGGGGGGATGGGGCATGTTATGAAACATAATTATTCATTGCAGCATTTCCCCTCGACGAACCTTGTTCCCCCTCCCCTTGGTGCTTAGTGAAAAATCTGCCAGGGCTGTCAGTTGAGTACAGAAGGCAAAGATGTCCCTTCAGCCTTTTAAGGAGGGGACAGGAGGGAGCAGGGTGAAGGGCGCCATTTGCCCGAACGATATATGAGGAGAGACAGCAATATATGAAAGGAGCTGCTGAAAGAAAGATAGAAGGTCAAAGCACATTACACTCCAGCCATTTATTGGCTGAGCACATAGTCTGACCTGTACTGCAAATACAGTTGCTCGGCAGCAGCTTTTTTTTTGTTTATATATGTTGTGTGCTTGGAAGTGTGCGTGTCAATGGCCTACACATTTTAGATTGACACATGTGTATACACTTAGATGAATGCAGTACTGTAGTGAATATGCTTTCAGTGGCTTTTTATAAGCTTGCAGATGCAGTGGGAAGCTATTTTAACAAGGCTCCACAAAGCTGTCCTCCTAGATTTCCATTAAGCAACTGCAAAGGCAGAAGCACTAGAGGCTGCTTTTCTATGCTTGAGCCCAGCATATGGTGTGTTTAAACACAATGCAAGCATGGGATTAGTTAACAATTGTGTCTTATAACGTTGTGTTAATTCAGTGCCGTATTAACGGTAACTCTAGCACTATTTTTGTCTCCTGTTGGTATTAGTACTAAATATTAAGAAAGAATATAATTTCGGAGATATTCTTTCTATTCTAAAAGAGTCTGTTACTGGCACAGGCAGTCCTAAATTGTGTTTTCATCGTCATTAATGGCCCAGTGATGAGAGGAGAAGTCGGTGAGACTGCCATGGTCAAAGCCTAACATTAACATTCCAAGAATATCTGAGGCTTATTCACAGCAACTCAGCCACACACAGCCAGCTGCTTTCACCTTCGGTTTAAATAAGACAACAAGCCTTTAGTCCGCCAGAGCTATGTTGTGTCGGGCGGTATTTTTAATGTGCCATTGTTGTTGCACAGTGAAGGATGCAATGTGTAATCCAATATATTGCAGATACTAGGTGTTTGGAAAGATGAAAAATATGCAGCTTGTGTTTGCTTGAGGCATAGCGCGCTATCAGTCAGGGATCAAGTCTCCATTTCACACATGAACAGGCAGAGTTAATCTGTGGATCACTACAGTACACTGTGTAATATCCAGCCCCTTTTATAATATTTTCCCAAAAGCCCGTTGTTCCAGCCCCCTGCTGCTAATGTTTTTGGAAAATAGTTAACTTTTGTAGCTGGTATGTATTTTTAGGTTAAGAACTAAGCTTTTGCTTGTGGTCCAGGTAGTAAACCATGCTGGTCAGACATTGATATTAACAACACAGCCCCGTCTATGACTTTAACGTGGCTAGCTGCATGGAAGCCTTACAGAGTCATGATTCATAGTATTGTTCTCCCTCTGTGCACTGCAGAGGGTGCTTTCCGCTTTTACCTAGGATCACTGGCCTGCATGACTGAGATGGTGGATGACAAGGCTGAACGCTACACTGAATTTTCCACTACTAGTCACCTTCCTTGCTGACTGCATTCTAAGCTGTCCTTTTCCTTAAACAAACACATCTCCAAGCGGAGAGCGTATTTACAGTTCTTACACATTCACTTGTGAGTTATAGCTCTGGATGCAAGAATGCTGAAATTAGCATGGAGGGTAACAGACAAAGGGGGCTGTTATGCGTAGAATCCTTTTGTTATATTTTATTTTGTAATGGCAGTCAATCGGGATGGTTGGTTGGGTGGTTAGAGGAGAGGCGTTTGCATATAAAATAATAGCCCTAATTAGAGGTAATACCATCCTGTAGTATCTAGAGGTGGAGGTGTTTTTTGGCTCGGATCATTATAAGCCATTGAATGGAAGCATTGCCCCTCCCTCCCTCCCTCCTCCCTCGACCATCTGCTCAAGGATAGAGCAGAGTTTGCCACCAAATAGCTAAATAATTTAGGTGGAATAATGGTTTTGTGTGCTGACCTAATGGCTTTGTTTTTGGTATCTGGTCTTGGAGACATCCCTCTGTGCCCCTGTCGGCCTGTGCTGTCAGTCTAAAAACTGAGAGCTGTCTTATCTGTCGTCGCTCTAATCAATTTATGCTAGTTTTTCCTCTCTGTTGGCACATCGCTCTGTGTGGCATAGTGATTAGAGTAGCTGGAGGATGTAGGGCAGCCATATGAATACATTTCCTTCTCACCCACGCTCGTTTAGACTACCAGTTGGAGTTGAACTGACTGATAGGATCGTTAAGCTCGTAGGTAGAGAGGAAGAGTGGGGATGTTTGATTGCAGAATATTAATGCAAGTGATGCATGATTGAGTGCTCAAATATTAAAATCTCAAGAGTCCTTTCATTCTAACAAATGACAAAATCACTTTTTTGTTTTCTTTCCCAGTAAATCTTTTTTCGATATGTCGGATTAAGGAAATGTGTTACTCACATCCTCCTCCCCCGGCTACAGCTCTGCTTCCTTTTTATAGTGATACATGTTGAGCCCGACCAATATATCTATCGATATCGGCATTTATAATGGCCGATTTAAATTATTATTTTTTAAATATTGATACATCTTAATCATTTATAATGACAAATAAATGATTCTAATAAATATAAATAAAAACGGACTGTCAACCATTTTATGAGTGTAGGCGTTAAATAGTTTGTCCACCAGAGGGCACTCTACAACGTTCCTGTTGGCAACACTGATTTATTTTTTTGTTAATGTGTTTTTGTTCAAAGGACTTTGTTTCATATCTTAAGTTTGTATTGTTATACGTTTTATTTATCAGAACTTTAATATATTTTGATGTTCCTCTGTTCTGTTATAATAAAACAAATTATCATATTAGTGAGAACTCATAAGTAACTACAAATAACTAATGTTAGGAAATCTGTTTGTTTTGTAACTCGTTTTTGGATTTTTAAAGTATATATATTAATCATATATATAAATTATTGTTATTAAATGCTTTATTGGTCTGGCTTAGATACATGTTTGATGATATGATACAGATTTTTTTTGTGCAAGTGAGGCTTGAATGCTTCTAGTGTGTATTTATACCTTTTCTAACCCCAGATTTACCTTTGGGTAAATTTCCATTACAACAGCGTAATTCACCAAAAAATTGAATTGTCAGTGCCTCTCCAGAGGTGAAAGACACTAGAAATCCTTTCATATTTTGTATTTTATTCACACGGCAAAAAAAGGTGGCCCACAGATCTACAGGGGAAACTCTATTAAGAGACACATTCATGATAGTGTTTTCTGCTGCCACATACCTCACATTCTCCTGCTTTTCTTGTCAATGACACATTGGGAGAGGTCCTTTACTGGCCTGCTCATGATTACATTTCTCAAGAGTCCCTCATTGAGGCACAAGGGGAAGGGTGACAATGGACAACCCTGCCATTTGTCTCATGGAGCCAGTTCTAAACATGATGCCTGGTGAAGCAGTCAGAGCTGCTGAAATGGCATTCAGCTTTGCTCCAGCCAGACAAACGTGGCAGACCGAGAGGGACTGTGTCTGGTCTTGAAGTAACTCGTATTAGGCTTCGGAATGAAGGCCTGCTCACAGACCCTGTAGATAATGGACATCTTGGGTTGTGGACCGGTCCCGTCAGGGCCATTTGGAGCCCTCGCAGAGAGCACACAGAGACTAGATGAGGATTTAGCCTTCCTTTAGAGATGGAGTAGAGGCTTAGACCCTGTGGAGCATACAGTCTGATCCTCAAGTCTGTGATTGAAAGTACCTGTGGACTGTTGGACAGAGAATATATTTGACTTAGTGGGTATTGGTTTGTATAACAGAAAGAAGGTAACCAATGCTACTGTTAGCCCCAGGGGGATTTTGTAAATTGTCTTAATGTTTTTAGACAGTGATAGTTTATTGTTGCTCACAGTGTCATTCTGCATGAGAATTTGTTTTTGTGCAGCAGTGCTTTGGCATTTACCATGGGAGTCTCTAGGCAGGTTTAAATGTTGATGTTGGAAAGCCCCAAGCTATCTTTTCTCGAGCATGGCTTTTACCTACTAAACTAACCCCGGATGCCGGCTAAAAATAGAGCCTCTGTGTGTGCAGCTTTAGCAGAGGGAAAAAAATGTGGTTACTCATCAGTGAATTGAAAAACAAGTGGAGCAGACAAGTGTCTTTGCCCTGCCAATGTGAACTAAAACAGAGAGGGCCTCAGAGAATAAAGCAAGCTATGATTGCACCAGGTAAGACAAAGCAGACAGCGTGCAGAGACCACAGAGAATCCCTTACGAAGTGGCCTACACCTTGCCTCCAGCTGAGCCTGTCATTGTGCTGTTGTTTCTAGGGGGCTTGGAAGGCAGCTTAGATTAGATCGCATTGAGTAATGGATCGGAGCTGACGAAAACCTTCTGCAGCACAACATCACCACAGCAAGGATCCGTGCACTGCTGAGGATCTGCCTGGTTTATTCGGATCAATTTGAGTTGCCCCCATTGTTAATAAGCCTGTGTATATTCATGCTAACATTGTTCTCCTCTAATCTGTATTCATACAAGTATTTCATTCAATCCCTTTGCAAAGCCGGCCCTAAATCCTTGCCAATCACATTTTGCTACTTCATAATTCTCCAATTGAATATGCCATTTATGACTTTTCTCTCTCCTAAAACTGAGTGGATCACTGTGCTGGTTATATTCTTGTTAGATTCTATTTTGCATTTAAATGTAGACATTTCTAGTTTCTCTATCATTTATTCTAAATCTCCAGCTTTTGCAAATTTATAATCCAAGATAATCAATTACTAAAATTTGGTGGGATAAAAAAAAGAGAAACCCTACAGCTGTATAGGTACTCAAGCAAAGCGTGATCATTTGAATGTTTATCCTTAGACAGGTTTTGATTAAAACTGCAGAGATGAGCATGGATTTGGGTAAATGTGGGAGTGATTGGAATGAATAAAACATGGATTTTTAAAAGGCTGTTTGTGAGAGAGAGATAGAGAGAGAGAGAAAGAGAGAGCGAGAGAGCTGTGTTTAGTAACAGAAACCTGCTGTGTGGCCATTGTGGGGGATGATGTGTTAATCAAGCCACAAACTGTGTGGTTTCTCAGCCAGAGGTCTCATTTAAACCGCCCCAGAAAAGAGAAATGTATTTGAGCTGGGTCCCACTGGCTGCAAGCCCTTGACTCAATTGCAGTAATGTGAATGGTGGATTTGATGATATTGGCTGGGACCCCCTCAACCCCTCTCCAGCCACTGCCCCCTCCTTCTCTTTTCCATTAAGACAGCTGGTATCTTTCAAGGGGTCCTGGCCCTGTGATTGATGTGTAATAGCTCCAAGCCTCACCTGCCCCCGTCGTAGCGTTATTCATCGGCCAGGCAGCCAGTGCTGCTTTCTACTAAGCACTTTGTTTCCTGGGTTGTAGGTGGAGAGCCTTCCCCCTCCCTTTCTATCTCTGTTTTACTTTCTCTCCCTCCTCCCTGTCTGCCATCTATGCATTTTGACTTTTCATTGCCACGGTGTTACTACTTTGCTTCACAATGATTCATTCCTTTCCACTCACTCGTTTGTTAAACTTTAAATTGCTCTTTTTTGGCTTTTGGGGGGCTTTTCCCCTTTATTATAGTGATAGTGCATAGACTGGAAAGGGGGAGAGAGATGGGGGATCACACGCAGTAAAGGGCAGCAGGTCAAACCCTGCACCGCTGCAGGACTCAGCCAACATGGGGTGAACGCTCTTACTGGGTGAGCTAGAGGCCACCCCCAACATAGACATTTAAACATTTGACTAGTAAAGTTTATAAACAATTAAAAGGCATATCTGTATGAGGATTTTTTTTTAAATTTATAGAGATATGTTGAAGTCTGTAAGGTAATTGGTGATACAGAAATTGGAACGCAGCAGTTTGGTAAAGTGTATCCAGATGCAAACTAATAGCAGCTAGATTGTAAAGATACTTACAGAGGCTTATAGCTGCCCACAACATCAAAGGAGAATGGGCCAGCCCTCCATTTGCAACAGTTCAGGGTCCTTGTTGCTCTCAGTGGAAGAGGCTTATGTTACTGATTAGAGGAGAAGAGAGGTGCTTAGCTCATACACAGATTCTGGCAGCTCCCAGGATTAGAGCTGTGCTATCAAATGGTACCTTCATCAATGTTTTCATGTTTCTCACACCTCCAAGACATGCTGCTGGATATTGACACAGGAGGGAGCACAGTATGTATCTTGGCACACCAACGGAGGTGTGTATCCATAGTGTGTGTGTGTGTGTGTGTGTGTGTGTGTGTGTGTGTGTGTGTGTGTGTGTGTGTGTGTGTGTGTGTGTGTGTGTGTGTGTGTGTGTGTGTGTGTGTGTGTGTGTGTGTGTGTGTGACCCTGCACGTTAAAACTCTCCTGAGCCCATGCATCCTGCGTGTGCACTAATGTGCTCTTGTGTGTATATGCTGGCAGCCCAGTGGTCGCCTTGGTAACTCATCATTAGGTGATTAATGGGGCTGTGACGAGGCTGCGGTTTAATCAGGCCCGGTGTTTGTGTTGCAGCCGGCGACAAGAGCAGCTGCCCTGTCAGTTGGTGTCTGCTCACGAGATGACAGCACCCGCTGCTGAGGAGCGCCGTTGTCAAACGCACTGCATTGTGTGTGCGTGTATCTGTGTGCGTATGTGCTTGCTAAAATCCTTCCTTCCACCTCCCTCTTTCCTTTTACTCTTCACATTCTTTCTATCCCTTCTAATAAATGCACGTCTACATGCAGACTTGCTGCATAATTTTTACTCAAAGCCAAGTCTATTTTACCGTGCGCAATCTCTACCCCTTCTCCTTTTTCACTCCCTCTCCCACCCTGCTATTACCACCATAGTAACACTGGTGCTGATTGCCTGGTCTGATCCCTCTGTGGGCTGTAATAACTATTTCTAGTTAATTTGTTTCAGTGGGGGTGGAGGGGTAAACACTGGCAGTAAATGAGAAGCCTCCTTGTAGGTGCAGTGTGTAGGGGGAGTGTAGTGCAGACAACCTGCTGCTTCAGCTTTGCCCACTTCACTGTTTATGGAGGATTTCATTATGGCATGAGAAAGTGGTAGCTGGGTTTCTTTTTAGTGAATGACGATAGCTGAAAATGGCAGTGGACTGAGCATGGCGAATGATTTGCTCAGCTTCTCTCCCCCTCCCTTACCCAGTAGATTGCTGTGTTCTTCCCTCCAGAGCTGTCACTTCACATTAACACAGTGGTGACTGTCAGCCAGGGCTGTGACTTGGGGTGGGGTGCAGTCCAGTAAGCCAGCGCAGTCATGTAGACACACACACACACACAAACACACACACACACACACACACACACAAATCAGTAAAATCACAGATGGTCTGCAGAGAAGCTAGCCAGTTAACTCTGTCATTGAGCTTTATGCTGTGTGTCTCCCATGGCATTGCAAAGAGTCTTGTGCTGAACAGCCCCTCGACACATTATCTCTGAGGAATTATATTGGCTGCCAGCCTCATCGTCAATGCAGCACTACCACTTTATGCTCATTCAGTTACGACTTTCCTCACTTTTTTTTACCCCTAAATAACTCTGTTTTACTGCCTGTCTGAAAGAATGGAAGTACATTTGAGCAGGAAGCTACAAGGCTCTGTTCTTTGATAAAGCTACTCAGTGCTCTCCAGAGTATACATGATTATGGAGGGGAGTGCCAACCATTACTGTGATGTTGAGAAGAGTCAGCACAGCTGCCTGAGCTCTAGGAACTAATCTTGTATTTCTCACCACAAAAAAAATCTTCTCCAGCACAAAAGAACTGTACTTGAAGAATAATCATTATTGACATATAGTTATGCTAATAGTCCTTCTTCTCTTGTCCACAGCTTTTCTGAAACACTGGGGTTGTTGGTGTGGCCAAATTTTCCCTGGATTTGACTGGTAAATTCAGAAGACTGAAGCCCAGGCTCACAGTCTACCTTTCACGGAGGCCCAGCCGTGAGAGGACTGAGGAAGGCACGTGGCGGATCATGACGGCCGATAAAGAGAAGGAGAGGGAGAAAGAGCGGGACAGAGACAGAGACAAGGACCGGGACAAGAGAGAGGCTGGCAAGTCCCGCCGACAGGACGGGGACCGGGGGGACCGTGAGAGTGAGAGCTCAAGGCCCCGACGCAGCTGCACACTGGAGGGCGGGGCCAAAAACTATGCAGAGAGCGATCACAGCGAGGATGAGGACAACGAAAATGGCAGCACAGGTGGAGGGAGCGGCACGGCCGAGGATGGGGGCAAAAAGGGCAAGAAGAAGACGCCTAAGAAGAAGTCACGCTACGAGCGGACAGAGAACGGGGAAATCACGTCCTTCATCACAGAAGACGATGTTGTTTACAGACCTGGAGGTAAGTCCCAGTAATAGCTAATCTAATTGTGTCAGCAGGTGGATGTCACTTACCTGCCTGGTCACCAATTGCAGTAAACACAAGTTAATCTCCCTTAATCAATTTCCCACATTACTGGTAATCATGAGCCTGTCTTCTGAAAATCATATTTTTAATTATTCAGTGATTTATTTCTTGGAAACCGTCATCTCTGTTGCAATAAGCTGCTGAGCGATTGCAGTTTCTTCAGAGTTGCAGCTCTATAACAGCAGACGTACTCCCTCAGGCTAGAGGCCAATGCATCATACAATCAATTCCAAGTTGACCCACTCTGTGCTTTGTCTTGGCCTAAGTCAATAAAGCAAAGTGGTGCTTCACTAGATGACGTGATAGGGACGACAGCCATAATAATGATTTTTATCCCAACTCGCTGAAAGTATGCTATCTCCTTTGGGGCTAAAAGGTGCTCTAGTATTCTGGAGATATGTTTGAGCTGTGGAACAGCACCTTTATTACATCTGATGTATGAGGCTAAAAAGAGAACCCACCTTTTCCGCAGCTGTAAACATGGCCTCTCTTTCACCTACTGTTTAGAAATTGGTTGTATGAGAGGGGACAATTTCAACTCACACTGTCGGAAATAAGCCTGGATGGCTTGTCGTGTGTGTGGGTGTGTGTGTGTGTGTATGTGTGTGTGTGTGTGTGTGTGTGTGTGTGTGTGTGTGTGTGTGTGTGTGTGTCTGTCTGTGTGTGTGTGTGGCCTGCTCTAATTTGACTGCTCAGTCTTATCAGCCTTGCAACTAAATCATTGCAGCCGTGTCTTTTCGTTTATCTAGCAGCTATCAAAAGGTCAAGTAGTGGTGGGTTGGCCCACACTGCTTGGGTACTTAATAGGAAGACGGAGGGAATTTCAGCCCGTGTGTTAGGTTATTTTCTTCTCATACCCATGCACACATTCACGCAAACACTCTACTAACACACTACTAAAGAGACAACTTTAAGTAGGTGCAATGAAACAGCCAGACCTCCCCACCCTACACTTTTCCATCAAGCTGGGTAATCTTGTTGGCTGAATTATCTCTGCACTGGTATCAGCGGAGGTCCTCAAGCAAGCAGTCACACTGAACCCAAGTCTTGGTGGTGTTGCTCACTCTTTATTGCTGTCTTTTTAACTCTCTGCAGCAGACTCCATTGAAGCATTTTTTTCGCTGCATTTCATATTTAATAGAGAGAGCACCGGCGCTTTGTCTCATAGTTAACCATGCTGAGTGGGGGGAGTAGAGAGGGGTGGGGGGGGAAGCAGTCAGTCACATCAATGAAACATTCAAAAGGCATATAAACAAAGTCAACCGTCTCAGTGGATTAGCCCTGGCGAATATTTATATTTCCACATCCGAGCTCACAACAGCCAGTCTGTGGTTGAAAGGGAATTTTTTTGTTTCCTGTCTTCTCCTTCAATTTGTTTGACAGGTCCAGAACAGGCCCGAGTGTCACAACCTGCTCCCGCCACATAGACTGGAGCTGTTAGATTGGTTTAGATTAGGGATGAGCCAGGATAGGGTGGTGGGTGGCCCCAGCACCAGTGCCCTAGTTTGTAATTTACTTCCTATTGTCAACGTAGAAGATCCTCCACCTCAGCAACTGACCTCCTGCTGTCCCTTCAGCTCATTGTTCAAGTGATAAACCCTGTGTGTACACAGTGCATGTTTTCTTCCTCCTGCTTGGTCATTGGTAGCAGCCTTCTTGCAATCAAATTTGATGTGTGCAGCTTAGGCAGGCACAAAGCCTGCAATGGATTATGCTTTACTAAATGTTAAATCCCTTTATAGCTGTCTAGTGACACACAATATGCAAAACTAACCACCCCTGGAGAGGGATTTGCACTGCCCCAGACATAGGGAGCGGGAAGACATCAGTGATGGAAAGCTGTGCAGTAACGCAAAAAGAAATTGTGAACAAAATGTTTGATTGCTTTTGTCACGGGGAGCTTTAGAAACATACAGGCCCATGTTATCACATAAGAAATAACAGGTAAGCTAGTATTGAAACTGTCAATGTAAACTCCCAATCTCCAGCCACCTTCCAATGTCTCTGCTCAGCCTTTCAATCCATTAAAGATGGGGTCAGGTGGCTTATTGCACATCATTTGGATGGGGAAGGGTGGACGGAAAAGTGCAATCGACCAATAGGTGGGCCTGCAGCTAACTGTAGAATGGAGGGGTGTGTCTTTGGTAGTGGCCAGGGGACTCTGTCCCAGGCCATTGGTACGATTGGATGCCGGAGTGAATAGCCTGCTGCAGTGCAAACAGACATCCAAATTGATCTGTGCCCTGTGGCTGAGCTCTCACCACTTCCCCAGGCCTGGCCAGACACCTCCAGAGCCTATACTCCACACCCCCCACCCCAGATTATAGATCCTCTCTCTAGAGATTATATACACTGCCACGGGGGGATCAATAGAAGACACCCTAGGAGCACAGAGCCACACCAAATACTTGTCAGTACACACACATACACAGTACCTTAAACCAGTATTCCTGTAGACTCAAAACTGTAACACAGGACATGCACACGCTAACACATATACAAAGCATGCTTTTAACAGTCATAGACACGGGTCCTATCTCTGACAAGCACACTCCTGCAAAAAAACACACACACAGAGTACTATCCACATTGCTCATCCCTTCGCTCCACTGCAGCAGGACTCTGCTTGGCGCTGTAGGCGGCTGGCTGACGTAGCATGTCTCCTTCCTTCCTAACTGACTGGCTGGCCGCTCTGTCTAAAATGGCGAGAGTTAATGGAAACCACCTGCCCCCCTCCACTCCTTCTGCCCTTCTACCTCAGTTTATGCCACACAACATGGCTGCCACAGCCAACCCACTTTTCAGGAGGGGGTTATTGGACGATAAAGACAAGACTTAATTTGATTCAGTCATTTCTTTTTAGAAAGTGTGTAGTTAGAGCAGCCAATAATACAGAGAGGTTGCAAGCTAGTCGGAAAAAAAAAACACCTTGTGTGAGTGTTGGGGGAGTTGTTTATGTGGACAGCTGGCGTTTCTTGCCACAGCCACCACAGAACCCTGGGGAGTTAGTATGTGTGTGTCACTGTATGTGTCTTGTGCACACACAGTAGTAAACTGTGCAGCAGGGTTATGTTTGAGACACACACACACACACACACACACACACACACACTTCTTCCTTTCTTCAATCGCAGAACCAACTGTTGGCAGAGTCACACAAACCTGTCATGTCTTTTATGTTTAAGAGAGCTTCTGTATTTTTTTCTTGGATATATGGCAGTTGTAATTGACTTCATGTTGTGTATAATGTATATTGTTATTACTTCTGATGATGCACAATATCTTTATTGTTGCAAATGCTGACATTTATTATAACCACGTCAGGTATTCAAAGGTGTGGTAGATTCACATTAGAACACAATTTCATAGACACTTCAGTTATACGTTTTAAACTTAATAATACAAGTGACTTTTTGCACAATAGAATTTCACTAAGGCTCCTGACTAACTGTCAGAATGTAAGTTATCTACCGTAAAATTCCATCTATCTAAATTCGCGTTACCAAACAATTGTGTAATATTACAATTAGTAATATTATTAAAATTATTATTATTATACTTCATAAGAACACAACACATGTGAATTCTGTTTTCAGTACAGATCCTCTTGAGAACCCAATGTAATGTGATGAAGTATGTGTTGGATCAGTTATTGTAGCGAGCCAATACATCCTAGGCTAGAGATTAATTAACATTTTTTAACATTATTTAACACAGCCCATCCCATGCACTATAAAGGCTAGCTGTCGATCAGTTTGCGGTTACCAGTTAAGTTGACATAAGGGACCAGCCCTTTGACTCCTCTCATATTGGAACATAGCAGTGTGAATCTGTAGCCTGTCGCTAACTGAACAGATCCATTTAAAAAAAAAAAGAAAAAAAAAAAAAATTCTGTTCTCCCATCTCTCCCCACGCTAGAGACTCTGGGAAAAGGGCTTTTTAGTGAAATCCAACCACCTGCCGACTACTAAATGAGAAAGCGTGGGCTAGCCGAGAGGGATGGGGGGTGTTGTCAAAGAGCCTCTGTTCTCCCCTAGGAGCTCAATCAGCTGTAGGCCTGCCCTATTGTAGAGACCCGATGGTATCGGTTGCCAGGTATTTCCCACTGCTTTTCCAGTGAGAAGAATGGGGGAGTTGTTGGGCTTGTGGATGAGGAGAGAGGAAGGAAAATTGGGGAAAGAAGCAAAGTGTCTGTGTGCCTCCAGGCCTTCTCTACCTGTTACGTAACCCTACTGGGACAGCCCTGCAGGAAGTGGCACAAGGCGCCCTTGGTCATCAGCTGGTCTTGTTCGCAGAGGCTGCGGTCGGTGCTGGATCAGTAATGACACCAGTCTCACTTTTTATACCAAGCTCTCTGTCTCTCTTGGCCCTCTTGTCCTCTTCCCCCCCATGTTACATTATTGCATTCCTTGCTATTGAATTTGAGGATCAGTACCCTCATGTGGGTTGCTTTGCTATTGCTGTACTCTACTCTGCTGTGTGTTTTTGCGTTTGCGCATGTGTGCTCTGCCAGTTTGAGCCGAGCACCACTTTTAACAATGCAGGTGCATCCTGCCTCATGGCTAACACTCATCACCTGCAAGCACAACTTAAACAAACATTTCTCTAGATTTAATAAGCCTGCCTTGTATCCTACAATATGCTCATATTCTTTCAGTGTTTAGCTGCTCTCATTCCACAGCCCCCCCATCACTGTTTAAAAACCATGGGCATACATGATTGTTCACAATGTGGCTTTTCCATTGTTGGTGGCTCGTAAAAGAACGCCAAGCTGATATTATCTAAGAACGCCCCCTCCCCTCTGCTGAAATGCTGCAGCAAATTAAACAGCATCTTTTTTGCTTGATACAGAGAGAGTAGGACACAGCTCTTTTGCTGAGACTACGTGTGTTTTAGATTAGACATGCTTGGCAGCCATAAGAGAATGGCTGGCTGAACAATGAGCTACAGCTGAGAAAATTGCTGTGTGTGTGTATATGTGTGTGTATGTCACAGGGTTATAACAATGAATACTCTGTCGCTTGAACTCAGCAGTGACAATATAATTGGAGAAACAGTAACCGGCAGGATCAGGTTTCAGTGAAGTGCTCGGGTATGAGGAACTGCGCTCAGAAGATTCATGATTATCTGCCCGTGTCAAAGTATTGAACTTTCTTGATCTGTCTGGGTGGCGTTGCATTCGAGTGGATTGTAGGGTGGAGGCGAGTAGAAGAAGTTAAATTTAACGGCTGTGGAGGGAGTGAGAGCATTTTACTACAAAGGCCCTGCTGTGGTTCTCCCTCCAACAGTGAAGGCTCCATCCATCCAACGAGCACACACTTCAACCCTTTAAAAACTGCCCTTCCCCCCACATAGACCCCCACCACAGCTAAACCGTTCCCCCCTCTCCTTTCCACTTCTCCACTTGAGCAAGGAGACCCACTTCCAAATGCACAAAATGGCAGGAATGTTTAACAAGCCCGGCAGACCCTGGAGGAACTGCGTGGCCCGCTTCGGCAAGCCCCCTCACCCCACCCAACCTCCCTAAGCTCCATTGCCTCCTTTTCGTTCAAACGGCAAAGTCTGAAGCATTAACTGGGTTTTAGCTTTCACATTCATTGAGAATAGCATTATAGTTGCTCTCAGAAAAATGCCCTTGAGGTAGTTGATTTTTAGTGCCCGGAATGAATTCAAAATGTGCTTCTGACGTTCGGAGAATAGACTGTCTGTGAATGAGTAAGCTAGATCCCTGTCTCATTTTTTTCCACCACCTATCTTTTTCACTCTCGCTGTCTGTTCTTTATGCCTGTTGGTGTGCTCTGGGGTGTAGACACGGAGATCTGGCCCCTCTAAATGAATGTGCCGACGAGGTGAAGGCACACTAAACCCTAATTCCCCCGATTTGACTCCTCTGAAACATGTCATCTCATTCAGATTAGTCTCTTTTGTTCTCTGCCCTCCCCCCACTCCCTGCTTTTTGCTCCCTTTTCCTCCACCCGCTTTTCTCTGCCTTTCTCAACACACACACACACATACACAGACACAAACTGTGTTGCTCACAGATCACACAATAGCACTGATGGATATTTTCATTCATGTTATCTTGTAAATGACTTCCAGGGATGGTGTAGAGGAGGAAGAAATGGAGGGAGCCAGGAAAAGCGAGAAGAGGGCAGTAGTGATATATATATATATATATATATAT
>NC_045739.1:12190575-12191687 GCF_008692095.1 Etheostoma spectabile
ATATATATATACATACATATACACACGTTACTCAGAGCCAGCAAAGGGCGATAAACCCCCCTCCCCTTAGAACAGCTCATTCAGCCCTTAGCAGATAACAAGCCCACCCTGGGGTTACAAACAAACACACGCACACACACACAGAGCCCCTCAAATAACAAAGCCCATGATGTCACAGACATACTTGAACATACCAGCCCCTCTACAAATGGTATCTTGGGTGTCAGAGCCATTTAATATCTTTGCCACCCCTCTTTTCCTCTGCAAGCGGTAAGATAAACCCCAGCCAGATCGATAACTGTTGACACAAACAAATAAATAACAGATGATGCCACTGTCAGTCACTGGAAAAATAATTAGCCGCTCATGTTTTCTTAGGGAAGGTGTGGCTTAGTCCTTCTACTAAGTTTGTGTTGTCAGTGCAAATCTTACATATAGTGACTTTTGTATTGTTATTGAAGCTTACAGAACTGCAAGATATTTCCCGTCTTAAAGGCCTTGTGTGTGCATTAATGTAAGCAAGAGTGTTACGCTCCGTTGCACCAAACAGCAGGCAAAACCTTGGGAGCAGTTAAATAGCTTGTTGCATTGTTTCCATCTGAATAGAAGGTCCATTTTAAGTGTTTAATGTATTTTTCAATCAAATAAATGTCAGTGGCTTTAGCAAGAACTGTGTTTTACATGTTAATATTTAAACCAAGTTTTTGTATTTATTTTCCTTAGCTGATCCCACTCTTACACTGGTTTTGTGTTTCAGCTAAAAGCAAAAGGTGAATGGTAGACTATTATGCTAATTTGCCTTTTGTGGATTTAAATCTCTTTTTCTGTAATAATTCTAACCCATGACTGTTTCTGGAAAGTACTGTGCCAGGCTTAGCTGTAATCATTAGCTGCGTCTCCCGCCTCCTCCTCTTTTTTTCTTCTCCACAGCAATGACTGTGTGTTTTTGTCCTCTGCAGCGTGAATGTTTTTGTTAAGGAGATGAGAGTTCAGGACCTGGCCATACCACCAGTCACATTCAATTTGCCAGCACAGCCTGCTAGGGGCCACCTCTTCTCTCACTCACTCACTCACTCTCTCACTCACTCACTCACTCACTCACTCACTCACTC
>NC_045739.1:12191698-12192933 GCF_008692095.1 Etheostoma spectabile
CACACACACACACACACACACACACACACACACACACACACACACACACACGTGACTGGGGTGATTTCTATGAGGGTATGTGATTTGGCAACATTTTAAAACAGGAGAGGACCGAAGAGGAATTTATTTTTGTTTCACGGCTAAGCTATACCAAAGTTAACTGGACAGATTTAGGTGCAATGACAGAAGTTGTCATTTTGTTGGAACATGTTAGTGATGACTCGGTGGTGAAATGGGGTTAAAGCAAGTATTACTCACTGGTGTATAAATGGAGTGGAACAATAACATAATTCCCCTTGGGCGTAATGTTTGCTTTGGAAAGGCAACCTTGTAGCACTCCAAAAGTCCTTAATCCTATTACTCGCATTCCAATTGAATTTGACTCAAGGAGAAAAATGTCTTTTCAGCAGAGGTAACGGCACCCAACATAATATATTACTCTGTCTGTCTGCATAAAAACATGAAAGCTTTAGGAAGTGTGAACATCTTCTTTCAAACTCACTTTTTCTTCTTTTTTCTCACTTGCAGATTGTGTGTACATTGAAAGCCGGCGGCCCAACACTCCCTACTTCATTTGTAGCATTCAGGATTTCAAGCTGGTGAGTACATTTTCACTTCCTGTCTGTCCTGTTTTATGTCCCTGTGTCCTCACACTGGCCTGGGGTTCAGCACTAATCTGCCCACCCATCACGTGTTGCAAGCTGTAAAACATACCACTGTTGTTCCTGGGGAGTAAAAATGGCAGAAGAAACCAGGGCTACAAGGTTGTTTGCGCCATAACTAGGAAATATAGGTGCAGAGTTGCAGTTATTATTTATTTTTTTACACTGTGGTAGTCTGATGAGAACTGAATACAAATAACAGTAAAATACGATTTATAATCAGTTTGTATCCTGAGGTTTGTTTTTGAAGGGTCATGTGGTAAAATAAAAATCCATCTGAGAATCAGGCTTGAATATTATCCACCTTTTCAATCCACTGGCAGTGTAGTAATGCTTGTAATGGAAATAAAGATGTTTGTTGCACTTAATTTATTTAATGAAGGAGGTCGTCACCAGTTTTCA
This sequence comes from Etheostoma spectabile, assembly GCF_008692095.1. Lineage (NCBI taxonomy): Eukaryota > Metazoa > Chordata > Actinopteri > Perciformes > Percidae > Etheostoma > Etheostoma spectabile. The sequence continues at coordinate 12,192,763 of NC_045739.1, forward strand.
ATTGATTTTTTTTCACAACCTAACGTGGCCAAATTGCCTCTTTTGCTGAATAAAGAAAGAAATTAGTTTTTAATTTGCTTCTGAGAATGGCTGTGTCAGTCAGTTTAGTGAAGTGGCGCTTGCTTTCTCTGCAATAGGACACCTAAAATACATCTCTCTCTCTCAAACACA
>NC_045739.1:12192943-12193480 GCF_008692095.1 Etheostoma spectabile
CACACACACACACACACACACACACAAATTGATTTTCCCACGCTGCATTTTTTATGTTTGCTAAAGGGGAAGTTGCATTTGCCCTCACCTGACAGATTTGTCTTTGTTCATGTTGATGTAAAAGTATGTAACCTTATGGTTTAAGAAATGTGATTAGATAGTCTGCTCCTCTGTAGTTGACTCTATTGACACACTGAACAGCTTGAGATTTCATGAATGTCTCACAGCTCACAAAGCCATTCAGATTATCTTTTATTATCAAATTATTGTATTATCAAACTGGGTGTGTTGTGAGTGGTCGGGAAACTAAAAAAGCTCTATACAAATGCAGTCCATTTAACATTTGACATTAGGGCTGCTCAATTTGGAGAAAAGAACATATTGCAATTTACAATGCTGATATTGTGTTTAAAACTAAACAAAAACGATTCAGGTTGAAAACCTGAATATTCTACAAAATGAAATAACAAAATACTAATTCCTATTAGATTAGATTAAAGTATACTTTATTCATCCCACAACGGGGAAATTTTGTTG
>NC_045739.1:12193490-12194651 GCF_008692095.1 Etheostoma spectabile
AGCATTTTTTCAATAACAGCAAAAAACAAAAACACAAGCAAGTAAGCACACAAGAAATACAGGCAACAATAGACAATGATTATATGGTAGACTGAGTAAGCAAAATGGCGTCAAATTAAGGTATTTTAAAGTGCGGTTGCCATGATACAAGAAACAATATTGCAGTGTAAGTGACGTTAAAATTAAATTGAATGTGTAATTAGAGTAATGAAGCAAGAGTCGGTAGCATAATTTAAATTATATTAACCTGTGACCATAAATATTGAAAAGTAAGTACTTGTAATAAAATAATATAAATACCGATATTAAAGATAAATAGAAAGTGTGTGGTGTAGATGGGAGAAAAACAGGATTATTTAAGTAATACATGTTGTATGCCCTTATAAACAATGACATAAAAGGTGAGTGTAATATAATAACTAGTAATTAAGTCACAAAATATACTTTGTATAGCCTCTTCTTAAAGAAGAATTCCGGTCGTTTCCAACATGTAGCTCTGTTATATGTAAATTTGGAGTGCTGTCAGTAGAGTGAAAAACAAAAACGATTGGTGCTGCCTACACCGTGTTATCCTCCTGCTAGCATTAGCACCCAACAGGCTTAAACAAAGCAAGTTTAAAATGTGTTTTGAGCCTCTTCACTTGTTCAAAATGTTCAGGTGTGTTTAGTTCCGGTGTTGAGACAGCAGTTAGTGCTTGGGGACCGTCTACAAACTACAACACAGAAAAGAGATAAAACAAAAATGTGTTGCTATCAATTTAATGATTAAATAAGGTAGTGTTGCTGAACTTACCTCAATTATAACTTGTCTCCTGCTAGTTTTACTATAACATTTACTTATGCCTATTTTTTTAAATATGTTTCTCTTTTCAATGATGTAGTTTAGCAACACCAAAGCACTCCTTGCAGTATGAACACCGGAACTAAACACAGCTGAATTAGCAGAACTTTCATGCATTTCTTTCACATCTACAGCAGTAAGATTCCTTGTGTTCACTCATAAGGAATCAATGCGCATGGGTAGGCACGTTTAATGACATTTTGAACATGTTTAGAGGCTAAAAACACGTTTAAAACCTGCCCTGTTGAAGCCTGTTGGGTGCTAACGCTAGCAGGAGGATAACACGGTGTGGGCAGCACCAATTGTTTTTGTTTTTCTCT
>NC_045739.1:12194661-12196860 GCF_008692095.1 Etheostoma spectabile
CACTCCAGATTTACAAACAACAGACCTACATGTTGAAATTGACCGTAATTCTCCTTTAAGGTCTGTATGCTCTGAACCCCTCTCACGTGACCTTAGGCAGTAGCGCATGTGTCGCCTAAGCAGACTGACTGGACACTGGGCATCTTTTGTGAACGTTGTTACAATAGTAGCACTTAATACATCCATGGGGTAGTGTAATTCAGAGGGCAGATTCAACGTAGATTCCACACACAACCATAAATCAGGCGTATGAGTGGTATCAGTGCCTGAATAGTGAAGCGAGGAAAGCGGCGTTGAGTTAGCATAGTGTGTGAGGAAAAAGCGTCAGAAAAAAGAGACTGCACAGACAATGTGCAATGTGCAAGTGAGTTAACAGAGAACACCAAACTTCTTAAGACACGGTTGTTTCATCTGTTAATACTGTTGGTAAAGTGAAGGATGTTACAACGTGGAGACCGTGTCACGCACACAGCACACCTTTTTATTTATTTATTTGTTTATTTGATTATTATTTGTTTACGCAAAGCATACAATTTCTGCAGTTATATATTCACACGGAGTGACATTGAGATTGTTGAGTAATGGCTGGCTACATATGGGATGTTTCTCATAGGTCAGTGCAACCGACCAAGTGTTTATTTTGGTTGAGGAAATTTGCTGGTCAGAGTTAACCAAGTTCTACCTGCCTTTAAATGGAGAGTGGAAAACATTTTGGTGCGGGTTTGCAGTAATGTGCCTGATCTTTAATCTGCAATGGCTACTAGAATATGTAATTGATGGGTCTATGTTGCCAAATAAAGCCGCATCTTACACAGCTGGGGCAAGCATTGCCTGTCTTTTCACAGATTGGTTGTCTAAGCAGAGTGCAGAGAGCTTGGTGAGGGACGGCCAGGCCCCGGGGGGCCAAAGTAATGCCTGCTAACAGCCAGGGTGATGATGGGAGGTCAACTCAAGACGCACACACACCACTTTATAAAAAAGGTGTGTGTGTATGTATATATATATATAAATATATATATATATATAATATATTATATTATATAATATATATATATATATATATATATATATATAGTACAGGCCAATAGTTTGAACACACCTTCACATTCAATGCGTTTCCTTTATTTTCATGACTATTTTTATTGTTGATTATCACCAAAGGCATCAAATCTATGAATGAATACATGTGGAATTATGTACTTAACAAAAAGTGTGAAATAACTGAAAACATGTTTTATATTCTAGTTTCTTCAAAGCAGCCACCCTTTGCTTTTTTGATAGCGCTGCTAACCCTTGGTGTTCTCTCAATGAGCTTCATGAGGTAGTCAGCTGAAATGGTTTTCACTTCACAGGTGTGCCTTGTCAGGGTTAATTAGTGGAATTTCTTGCCTTATTAATGGGGTTGGGACCATCAGTTGTGTTGTGCAGAAGTCAGGTTGATACACAGCCGACAGCCCTATTGGACAACTGTTAGAATTCAAAACTTTTGGCCTGGCCTACATTAATATATACATACAGTACATTTACATACATGTATATATACATATATATTATATTATTCATACATTTATACCGAGTATAGGTCCGATACCAGTGTGTCATATATCTTATTATGTTTTAACAACTGTGTACTACTCTCCCTGTATGGATTTTATATGATTTCTATCTTTGTCGGTCTGGCTCAGTTTAAACTCTGTCTCAGGTCAAACACAAACAATGAATGCCGTAGAACTTTCTTTTATTATGTCAGTTATAACGGAAAAAGAACATAGTTAAACTACTTTAACATAGATTTTCTTTAGGACTTTATTATGTGGGATCGGATCGGTGCATAAACTCCAGTACTTCCCGATACCAGTATTATAGGAAGTATCGGAACGTCTCTAGTGTAAAGGCTGGTTGTTGTGTGTAGAAGGTGTTTTAAGGTGAGCTGGGGGCCTTGCAGAGGGGAGTACAGCAAGGCCCCACAGCAGCAGGGCTTTAATCGGAATGCTGCTAGAGTGCTGAGGATGGCAGGAACCCCTCCTGCACACACATGTGCATACACACACACTCTCACAAAACCTACAAACCTGCACCTTGATTAAGAGCTCCAAAAGAGGTCTGGGCAGACAGAGGTAATTGTCCAGGGAGAGAGAGAGAATACCATCTCCATTACCTAACCCCTCTCTCTCTCTCTCTCTCTCTCTCTCTCTCTCT
>NC_045739.1:12196870-12218587 GCF_008692095.1 Etheostoma spectabile
TCTCTCTCTCTCTCTCTCTCTCTCTCTCTCTCTCTCGCTTTCTTGGTGTCTCTCGCTCTCTGTTGCTCCCTCCCCCATCTATCTGTAATTAATGAACAGCCATCTGCATGCCTGTATGTGTCTGAGCAGTCTGTACTCTTGTCCCCCTATGTTAAAACAACAAGCCCCGCTGGCTCTCAAACAAGTACAGCGTTTTTAGTGAGCTCGCTTTGTTGCTGGGCTACAAATCACAAGTGATTGTCACTATGCTAACTACATTGAAAACTCGTAATCTCTATTTACTAGACCTGCACAAAATTATCTTTGAGGATAGTAGCTGATTTAGGTTGTAATTGCGCATGTTGGTATAAAGTACCATCTAGCTGACCAACTTAACATCTACCATGTCACCCTGCTCTCAAAACTGGGGCACAAAGAAAAAATAAATTTTCATCCACTCCTCCTGCTCTTTAGTGGGACATAATGGTCAGTGTAATCTCGTTTCCTTCTCTTGCCACAATATTTTGAAAAGGAGAGACAACAGACAACGTGGAAGTAAACCATGCATTAGATGTCAACTTGTTCTATATATTTTCTGTTCTCTCGTCCCTCTGTCTACGACCCCCACTTTTTCTTGCCGCACAAATTATCGATTAACCCCCCGGTGTGCGGAAACAGGGCTTTGGAGGCACGGCACAGGGGGATGAAATTTCATTGGTCCTGAACCAAACAACCTCGTCAATATTGCCTGTCTCCCACCCTTCCCTTTTCCTGTCTCTCTCTCTCCTCCCTCAGTCTTTAGGCAGTAACAGTCTCACTCGTGTACTTTATCTAATGACCTGTGAATCCAATTAGTCATGTGTAGAAATACGAATGCAGCCATCAATCTATCCTGTGCGGGGAAGAACAAGGATTAAAGCCTGCTTCTTTGTTTCCCCATATCTTTCTTTCTCGCACTCTGAGACTAGTTTTGTTGCATGTATGAGCGCCACATCACAGTCATTCAGCAATAACAAGTACATAAAAAATCCATTTTGAACATTTGCTCATCAATTTCCCTACTTGTTTACTCAACAGTGGCATCTGTGCTGCCCACTGTAACCTCTGTGACTTATCAATCCATCCATACAGATATCCATCTCCTGCCTTCCTCCTAAAATGTCTGCCCAGATACAGAGGTGACCAGTAGGAGGCCATTTTAACCGTTAGAGGTATTAAATAAAATCAGGAGTGGAAGCAAGACATCGAAATGCAGCTGGTCAATCATCAGGTTTTTTTCATGTCCATGTAAAGATTATAAAAAAGGGGGTGGGGGGGCGAATAACAAAAGTAAATATGATTTACACAACTTAGAAGTTAAACACTGGCATTATATCATATATATAGAGAAATATATTAACATAAAATGTGAATTTGCGCTACAGATGCACACAAAACAAGTTAATCAAGATCAAGTATAAAAAATACTAAGGTATACTTCTTTTATTCCCTCTGATGTGATCTATTAGGTCAACAATCCTTCAGTGTGTTTTCCCACAAGGGCTAGTTTCAGTTTGCACCCACTGCCATGACCTTGAATTGTGTCGACAATCTATTTTTGATGGGCGTAATACAGTGAGCTGGCCGTGTGTGTGTGTGTGTGTGTGTGTGTGTGTGTGTGTGTGTGTGTGTGTGTGTGTGTGTGGTGTGTGTGTGTGTGTGTGTGTGTGTGTGTGTGTGTGTGTGTATCACAATGTTATATCATGATCATGCAGTTTGTGTACATGTACAGTATATCTGTTTCAACGCTACACAGTCACACTCGTGAGTTGCATGCTGAGACAATAAGCCATCTGACGGTAATTGAGCCCTAAACAATCTGCAGCCATATTTGCCCGTTGACCCTGGCTTCACCAATCCATCCTGCTTTTCTTACATTGATTGTCTCCTCTGTCTCTATTTCTCTCCCTCTCACTCTGTCATCTGTTTTTACACTTTATTCACACCGCATCCCCACTCCTCTTTATCTGCTGTCACTCACCTCACTCCCTTGCTCCTCCCATCCCATGTTCCAGTCATTGTGTCCATGTCCTCGGCGCTCATTGACCCCCCCACCCCCACTTCCCTATCTGCTTGTATCTAACCTCATTTGCTGTTATTGGCCACGTCAGCTGTGTTCTGTCCTCCCTCCCTCTCCCACATCCCTCTCTCTTACTCCTTGCATCCATGTCTCCCTCCCTCTTTTGCTAATGGAGTGATTGCAGTGTTTCTCCCTCTGGGGAATGCATACTGGATTGAGGAGCCCAGTACGCCAACACGCACATGCAGACACACAAGCACACACCCACACTTAACTCTCCTCGTGGATCTCCCTCCTATTGGACATTTAATTAGATGCCATGTACAATGCAATTATTGTGCCAGGAATCCAGCTCATATGTTGCAAGCCTGATCAGCTTACAAGGATGAGGGATTTGGTTTGTCAAATGACCGGTATACTCTGTGTGTGTGTGTGTGTGTGTGTGTGTGTGTTGTGTGTGTGCGCGTGTGGCGTGTGCGTGTGCGTGTGCGTGTGCTTTCCAGCACTGTCAAATAACAGGCCCATGTACATTGTACACAAGTTTGTAATTGAAAGTTATTGACGTTTGATGATCTAATTGATGAGCTGTGTTCAAACAAAAGGTGTGCTGTTGGAAAGAAAAGTAAATTGCCTATAAACCTTAGCTCCTATTGATCAGCGTTTGGCCTTACGTCTCACATGCAAGACTTGTTCATGTGGGGTCGTGTGACCCCTGGACGTCTAATTAGTAAGGATACACATGGTCAATTGTTTGAACTGACGCAAAGAAACATCCTGATCACTCATATTGCTTGTGTACCCCTAGTGATTTTGCCAATTTATTTTGTCATGTCACCCTTCACTCATATTTACTCTCTCTTAGCTGGGAACTGTCAAATGAAGCAGGAATGGTATGAATTTATCTTTCAAAATTAGTGTCAGCTCTGCATTTATCTGTTAAAAAAAAAAAATTCAACTGCTATTATAATGTGTTACATTTTTTTCCAATATCTGTTGATAGCATTTGTGATTCTCAAATGCTCACCTAGCCATGTAAACTTAGCTACATTTAGAAACGATTTGATACGTTATCTCCTTGTGATGGGTGAACTTATCTAGTGTTTGTGAAAAGATATATCACCTCATTTATGTTTTAAAAACTATTGAAACAATTGATGGGGAAGCCAAATCACTTTATTAGCAAATGGCAAATAAAAATGAAGGATATGAAAAAAGGCAAATGATAGTGTTCTACAGTTTCACTGAACATTGCATCATGTCACAATTATTTTTACGACTATAAAAGAATATGCAGTTATGTTTTATTCATACGTAAAACACCAAATTTACCCTGCAGTAATTTATCTAGCTACTTCTTCGATTGAAATTTTTTAAATACCATCCAGTCTTAAAACAATGGTGCAAGATTAAAATGCTATACAGTTAAAATTATTTTATAAACATGTTGGATATGATCACCTTATAAAATACATTCATTACTTATGAACACAATCCATAGTTCTTGGTCTGTAACTAGGTCATATTCACTGTATCCACGTGTGGTTACATATGTATTCAATGCATGTTTGTGTTGGATGGACATAACAGCATAGCTCTCCCAGTTGTCATGTAAACAACACGTACACCTCAACTACACACATACACGCATACATGTGGGAGATACATGTTAATTGTATCTCCCACAACTGTTTCCTGATGGTATAAGCTGGTGCTTATCGTACAGCCTTGGAAAATGCCACCTATTCAAAGCCCATAATTAAAAAAGAAATGCAAATATATGTGCATAAATACGGATGCGTAACCCAAGCAGTTATTCGATTTTCCGTGGACCCTGAGTACAGTCCTAATGGAATCCAAAGGGCTGAGAATTAGCTTAACAATGAGATCCGCTGGCTAATTATCTTGTGGCTAGCTTGTCTGCACATATTCAGGTCCATGCAAAAAATATCACTTAATGCACAACGTGGCATTATTAAGTGGAGTTTCCTGCCATCCCTCTGATCCTTCCTTTAGATTTGTCCTTTTATGTAAAGCTGCAGCATCAGTGCTCTGTGATGCATGTAGTGGTGAGTCCATAGAAATAAGATTGTATTTCTATCGTTGAGTCAACAGAAGGAGAAACGTCAGACTAATTTCTTTTACCAAAAAGTCGGAGTTGTGCTAAGCCATTTAGATGATGGTTGAAGGTTGACTAGACAGGCATCACTTGTCTCTTGTCATTGCCTAGAAGGCTGAGTTCCTTCTTTTTATCTTCCTATTGCTCCCTTCACGACCACCCACCCCCATCAAACATGTTGAAATGCAATTATGGATCAGTGAGCACCGCCATCAGTCGCACTTCTTGTTAATATTTATCGAGTAGAGCAGCAGCCTCAGCCATCTCTTGAGAGAGGGGCGCTACCCTCATTAGGGGCAATTTTTTGTGTGTGTGCATGTGAGTGTGAGTGATCCTCAGCTCTTCCTTTCATTCCACGGTCCACTCAGCTGCTTTAAGCGAGCTGGTACATTTTACAGACATGAACATGTGGAGATGCAGCCTTTCACAATTGTGTGTGGAGCTGTCTTAAGTGTCTGTGAGAACGCAGCTTTGACAAGGCATCTAGGCGTCTATAGACATGGCACTCCAGCCGAGGCTGTTGCAAGCTGTTTGATTGAAGCATTCGGTCTGTAATGTTGCCTATTGAGTAGCAGCCTTTAAGCAAAAGAACCACAGCACAACAGCTCCTACACCCTGAATGGCCGTTCATTGTCACTTACTGACAAAAGGAAAACAGACCAGAAATTGTTGCTGATATTGATACTTCCTTACTGTGGTCGTCTTGAGCAGGTTAGCACATGAAGTGGAATAATTTTTTCAATCTGAACGAATCAAATCATATTCAAATTACCTACATTTGTTTGATAAATAGCCCCCTCCCTCTCCTCCCCTCACAGTTGGCTGTGACTAGACCCTGTGAGCAAAGGATTTTTAACTGCTGCTTTGGCAGTATCAGGTGACTTTCCCCATTATGACTGTGTTGATTAATGCTCCACTCCCACCCCCTCCCATTCTCTCCCTCCTTTGCTGTCGCTGCACACTTGAAATTTCACTGAGGTAAAGCTATTAATGCCGTTCTTTGTGGTAACATTAGGTCATTTAGCTGAGGTGTTGGGGTCACTAGCTGCAGCAGCTGCTGTTACTATGCAAGTGTGTTTTTAAGCAGACACAATCTGCAAGACTGACAAGTGCTAGTCCTTCTCTGGTGTCAGTTTGCAGGCTCGGTGCATTTCTCAAATCAGATGTAGACAGGTAGACAGGCACATATCTCTCAGATGCGTACACAGCTCTGTCTCCCTTTGGGGAGGCAGGTGAAATTGATTGTCCACAAGAGCACAGCAATGAATAAAAAAGCATTACAAATGGCAAGGTTGAGATAACAACATAGTTCAGACTCGGCCAGTACGGGAAGCTGTATTCAGCTCTGCTCATGGGTATAAAAGCAAACCTACCCAACCCTCCCCCTTACTCCTTGCTTTTATTCTCCTTCAGATCCCCCTCTTTTTATCTTTTTGGACAGATAACACTTTTTTTCCCTCTCACCCTCACTGCTCTCCCTGTGCATTAGCTAAATGCTGCTATGGAAACTAGTTGTTCAACCAATAGGAGGATCTCTTTCTCTAGGATAGAAGATGGGAGGGGAGGGGAAGTAGAGACAGACTGAAATCAAAATGGGGTTTTGTGTGTGTTTTTATGAGTGGTGATTACCTTCCCAGATGGAGAGGGTGCAGCCTCGGGACAGTGGGGGTTGGTTGGGCTGAAGGGCCATGCTAGCGGCCAAAGCATTTTCATAAGACTCTTTAAAAGCTCAATCAATAGCCACCTCTTTGACCCACCACTGCTAAATTATTCAGTAGAGAAGCCTTTTGCCTAGCCTTCCTCCTTGGAGTTTCATTAGTTGAGTTTACTTTCACCGGCTTGGCTGCGTCTCACTCACAAACACACAGATGCATGCAAATTTAAAAAAACATCTTTTGGAAATTGATCTTAATGCCTTAATTAAAACTATTTAGGAAAATCCCACCTTTTAAGGACACCAATGTTCTTTGTGAATTAATTATGTATTGTAAAAAAATACAGGGGGGCATAAGTATACTATGTTAAATTCCCATAGAAGCAGGCAGATTTTTATTTTTAAAGGCCAGTAATTTCATGGATCCAGGATACTATGCATCCTGATAAAGTTTCCTTGGCCTTTGGAATTAAAATAACCCTACATCATCACATACCCTTCACCATACATTGAGATAGGCATGGGGAACTTTCCATAAAATCATTTCTCAATGCCAATCAAACCAGCTATTAAGCTAACTGAAATAAAACCATGCCAATCTCTATGTATGGTGAAGGATATGTGATGATTTTAAGAACTTTTATTTTGAAATACATTACTCATTCACAAAGAAAATTGGTCCTTAAAAGGTTGAATTTTTTTCAAGCCACTGTATATACTGTGTGCGTGTGCGTGCGTGCGTGCGTGTGTGTGTGTGTGCGCACGCGCGCTAATTTATCTCCTTGTTACTGAGTTGTTATGAAATATTCAGCAGCTCCATAGACACTTTTCTTTTTTCCCCCGGCACATCACAAGTGAAAATGTCTCCTCTGATGTCTTCACTAACATCTGAAGCAAATTCACTGCGCTTCAGCGTGGAGCACTACATTTTTATCTTAAAGCAGAAGAGCAAACAGACAGTGTTATCTTCTTTGGCAATAGCTTTGATAAGAAAGTGAGAAAACAAATGTTACTAAGACGTCAAAAAAAGGCAGGTAGATTTGAAGCTCTTAGAATCTACAGGACTCCCAACCCTGTGGTTCTATATGAAAATAATGGCAGGGGCTGTTTAATTACCTGTCCTGGTCTTCCTTTCAAATTAAAACCGTTGACTCCTTCATAGGTGTTGCTAAATTAGAGGGCAAAGGGTCCTTTGAAGTAGGCTAATGTTCATAGTGTCTAACAATCTCTGAGGCTGGATAGTTTCCACTGTAGATACCATAGAATTGCAGATAACTCCCTTAATTATTACTTTGCTAATCATTTTTAGCTGTTAGTATCTCAGGTAGTATCTGCAAGTATTGTATTTAGAAGAGAATCGCTTGGCTTGGCCCGGCCACCCAGTGCTGAGTGTAGTAACCAGACACTAAACACATTTGTGTGGATTGGTCAAGCTTTAATTGGATTGGCCTCTGCTCTGAAAATGGATGGCTAATTTCACCCCACCTCCTTGTCCTCTCCCACTTTTCATTTCCACTTCCCTCCTGTCCCCTATTTTTCTCCTTTCCACCCTCCACTTTTCTCCGCTCTCTCAGCTTAAGTGGGTATCTGGCGTGCTTCACCACTAGTGCTCAGCTCAGTGTAATTTCCAGCTTGTCCAATGTGTGACATGCCAATAAAAAAAGAATGAGAGAGAACAGGAGTAGAGGAAGAGGAGGGGCGAGAGGATAACTCTGTGGAAGTGGAGATTTACAGTGGTATTGGGTTCACACGCTTCAACTAGGGCCCTCTTTCCCCCCCTCTTTTTCCGTTAAAGAACACATGGTGCAAATTAACTCTCACCAGTAGAGAGAGCAAAGGGAGGAAGGAAGGAGGGAAGAAGGGCAAGGGCATTGGTCAGATAGAGGAGCAGGCTCGAGAGGAGGAAATTTCAGGGATGCTGTGAGGAATGAGAAATGTTGACACTTTGTACCTTGGAGCCCGCTGCCTCACATCCCTTAAAACAACAGCAACATCACCACAGGCTGCCATCTCCAGCAGCTCCCCTGCAGCAGCACTGCAATCTCATACCGACCCTCTGATATTTTGTACATATTTTGTAACATGCTATAGCTTGACTCACTGCTAGCTTTATATATTCTCCATCTTTGAATGCTTGTTGATTTAATGCAGCGCAACTGGTTCACATTTGCACGTTTTGATCATGAAAGGGGAATATCAGTCTGTTTATGATCTCTCACATGCAGTTTAAGCACAACTCTGTCCAGTCAGTATGTGAACAAGAAAACCATCTCTTAAACCTAGAAACCAAAGAACAAAGAAGCTCCATAAGCAACAAACAGGACTTGAAGGGGTCATAACTCAAGCTTTTACTGTCAAATGTGGATTTTTTTGTAGATTTTTAATATTCTTTGAACCATGAAATGCACTAATAACCCCAGTGATTAATTTAGCACAGCCTAACCAGCCAATAAGCACAAAAAGATCAGTATTTATGACAGTATATAGTATCAAACATATAAAATAAGAAAGGGAATAAGGGAAAAAAGAGGTTTTTCAGATTTGCATTAATGCTAAATTTAGACTTAAACTAGTCTTTCCTGGAACACAGAAGAAGAATTCATATTTCCACCTGCAGTGGCAGTGAGTAGTGTTGTGCTTTTATGGGCAAGTCTAAATTGTGTTTGTCTGTCTGTCACCGCCAATGGATCACGCCAAGGGAACGACATCTGCGAGGGCTTGGAGATGCTTCACCACACATGCACACACACGTCATTTATTCTGGACATAGGTTTTTGTGCATTTCTGTGACTTGTACCACACACAAAAATATTGCACATTTCATTAATCTTGCGTTGTGTAACCTTCAAGTCCTCTGTTGTGCTTACCACAAAACTTTCCATCAAACCTCAAAATTCTCTTCCATCTCCTATAATCGTCTGCTGTTCGCAGCACATACCCATACTTCCGTTGCCACCTCCTCATCCCCATTTTTCTCACAAACATCGGCTCTACTGAGATTTCAAGCTACTACCAGTTGATTTTATTGTTGCCTTAATCCTTAAACAGTACGTTATGAAGCAGCATATACACTATCCGCGATGGTAAAGACATTTCCTGCCATCAAAGGGACGAGCTGTGCTATCCCCACAGTAACTGTATTCACTTCTGCTCCCGCCACGCTCAAACGCTCTTTGTTCTTCTCTTTATAGGAATGTACTTAACAGTTTGGCAGTGTTGTGTTTGTGAACAGAGCCACCTTTGTTCCAGCAGGCAGTTAACTCTTGTGCAGAGCAGAGGGAGGAAAGTCTGTGTTATAAAGCCTACTGTTAAATTAGCCTAAGTACTATCTTATTGAAATTATTAAGAAAATGCAGACCTCCCATAAGTCCCTTTTTGTACAGTTGTCAAATCCCCATGCCTTTTATCCAATGGCTTCTACTCTTACCCTATACAGTTGTTATGGCAAGCTGCTACCATGCAGGCAATCTGTGTTTGGAGCTTTGTCTGACATTCTGGTTCATTTCCTCTTCTTACTTGCTCTGGAGCTAATTGAAATAATCACAACATTTTAAGTATATTTTTTTCTATCCAGATGCCACCAGCTGCTTGTTTACGCTAGGACTAACAGTCAGCAATATAGAGTTTCACTGCAGCACCACGACAAGCTAACCTAGGGCTATTGAGCTTAACAGCCCATTTATAGATTGCCATAATGCCCTCCCCATTTGAGAATTACTCTTAATAGGCTTCCATCATATCTTACATCACCTTCTTCCACATTATTTCTCTTTGACTTCTCCTTTCTTCCTCTCCTTTACTGTCTGGTCCTTGTGATAAATCTTGTGCCTCGCGGTATTGTGGGATGGGGGTCTGATTTGGGCCCATTACCGATGGTGACCCAGCATGTGGGCATGTCCAAATCGCTTCACACACCAGCTAGGAAGGACAGCGGGGGAAGAAAACAACTCCCGTTTTCCTCCCACCTCTCTGTCTCCTACCTTCACCCTCTCTTCTCCAGGTGAAATGGAATGATTTAATGTGCAGCCCTGTTGGAGTGGGTAATGGAGTTGGCGGATAAATGTGAGAGGCTTTCTCCATCAGCAAGTGGAGGGGTGTTGAAGGTGATCGAGACCCCCTCTGTGTGCTCCTTGTATAGACAGTGACCTCTCGTCCTCTCCTCCCTGCAGAGCCAAGATGCACACATTTACACAAAACGCACATCCCATTTCTTTAGCGTGTATGCCGCAGTAGAACCTGTGCTTACACTCCTCTCCTGTAGACTTGTGACAGGACCTGTAGGGGACCGATGGAGCTTGCTGTTAACAGATGGCTGACTGTCTTTTGGAGTGATAATGAGGCATGATGATATGTATTTGTCAAAGCACTGCTTTAGCTTCTTTGAAGCTGCTAATTGAAAGTTTCATGTAGGTAAGTTTCTGTTTTTGAGATCACAACTAAAATAAGTCCCTCTTGCTTGTCTTAAGAGGTTATGTTGCAGTGCTAATTAAAACAGTGAAAGGTACAGAGGGAGACTATTGATTACTACTATTTATAATGCTCACTGTCCTTGCCCCCCAATCATTGGCTGCATTTCCACCATATTGAGATCCGATCTGAGTGATCTGATTACAAGTGGACAGCTCTAAATGTGTTTACAGCTGGCAGTAAAATGTGTCTTCAAATGCGTGTTGAGTGACCACTTGTGATCGGATCTCACATCCGCACTCTATATGCAAATAAACAGGCACATACTGGTTCTGCTCTCACATATATTTTACATAAAAACATGCAATGACTGATTTAAAAAAGCGCTGTTGGGCAGCAAGTTTTTTAAAAATCATGTTCGCCGTTGTTTGTTCTTTTATTTAATTGCTGCTGATAAAGACATTTACTGATTTTGCTGCTTCATAATAAAAGCTTTTAAATAACAAAATAAAGGGGGACTTTTATTGTGAAGAATTAATCGGAAATTAAACCTTAAAAGGAGAAGTTGTGACGTAAGAACACTGTAGTAATATCCTACATATTTGGGAATTTCGTTTCATAAAACTAAAATGGCCAGACAACCGCGGGGCACAGAGCTCCAGACAACCAGGGATATAAGAGCAGACAACACAGGAACAGCAACACATCAACGACAGTATGATGATAACATTCAAAACACACAATTCACTCTCAGTGGTTTCTGTGACATGAGAAACACTTTAAATAAGTACTTAGTTCCGCTCACTGTTGAGCAGCGGTACTTGTGTCCGAGGACATGTACGCATACACACTGCTTTATGAATGTGCTCACATGTCCTAAACCACCTCCGAATGTGGTCTGAGTGATCGGATCTCAATGTGTCCTGGGTGCATTCACACCTGTACTTAGAGCTGTCTGCTTGTGATCGGATCACTCAGGTCAGATTTTTATACCAGATGGGAATTGGGTCTGTGTTTGGACTGTTAACATTTCACATGCTGTAAAGCTTCTTTATCAACACTCGCATCCAGCCCACCTCAGCATTAAGCCTATAGCAGAGGTATTAGTTATTCTTACGAGAGTAGATTTAATAGCCCTGCTCTTGTGTGGATGGCTGTTTGAGACTCCTGCTTAACTCAGGACACAGCAGCAACTGGTCATAATTAGGTGCAAACTGTTTGCTGCCATGCTAAAATGCCATTTAAATGCCAAATGGCAGTAAGGGTGTTTATCATATGTAGGATCTCTGGCATGTTGCTGTAGACTCTGCTGGATTGTTGCTGCTACCAGGGAGAGGTTAACCAGTAATAAGTGGTTGTTCTTGCAACATCAACCTACACTGCCCTTGTTAGCTCATCATCAGCTAGGACTCCCCATCCAAAACCTTTAGTACTCCACCAGCTATTGTTAGCAGAGATAGTATCTGGTAAACAGGAGACGGTAGGTATTTCACTTGTTAATGTGCAAGTGTGTGCAGATGAGCCAGGGGCTCTTGCTGCTGGAACAGTTTGCCAAGCTCAGGTTTTGGTGTGGAAATTAATTTAGGCTGTGTAGCTTTCCACCCAACTAGGAGATGTTTTTTTTTTAAATTCCCAATTCACAGATTTCCTACAACTGTACACAGCTGATTTCTTCTCTTTGATAAAGTCTTTTGTTTATGTAGCGCTGACACCCACTGTGTGCTGTTTCATCTAACTGCTATGACTTTAGTGGGCTAGCTGCTAGTCTATTGCTTGTGAGCGCAGCTCCACAAGCCCGTATAAGGAGTGTGTATCTGCTCTGTGTGGTTCTGCATAGAATCACAAGATGTCTGGAGCCCACCCTACCACAGCCATCTTTAGCACCAGCCTGACAAAAATCACCAGAGCAAAGCCAGCTGTATGCCAGCCTGCCAATGTGCTATGCTAACATGCTATAACAGCAATGTTTATTGTGTTAATATATCATGCTAAACAGTCATTGGTTGCCTTGAATAAAAAGAAGCAGTGTTTTCACAGGGCTGGGGCATCAGCCGCTGAGCTTTATAGCCTTTAAAGTAAAGAAAGGCTACACATCCCATAATCCTACAAAGATGTGTGTGCGGGGTGGGTGGGTGGGTGTGTGTGTGTGTGTTGTGTGTGTGGTGTGTGTGTGTGTTGTGTGTGTGTGTGTGTGGGTGTGGTGTGTGTGTGTGCTGGGTGTGTGGGTTGTGTGGGTGTGGTGTGTGTGGTGTGTGTGTGTGTTGTGGGAGAGAGAGAGAAGTGAGAAGCGTGTGTGTAATCACTCCTAGCTGGCGGGCTCAGAGGGAGAGGAGGAATCAATGCACTGGGCTATGAAGAGAGGAGAAAGGAGGAGAGGGAGGAGGCTGATCAATATCATGGGAGCAGGGTGGGGTAATATCCACTTCATGCGGCACCGCCACAAACGGGAAGGATTGTGGGTGTGAAGCAGGGGACGCAGAGGAACAGAACTGAAATAAGAGAGAGGGAAGGGCAACGGTAAAATGATGCAAATCTCTGTGGTGCCGGTAAACAAGAGGCTTTGTGTCAATCACCAGATGAAGTGGCACATTTAGCATTCTCTCTCTCCCTCAACCATTCCAACACTGCTGGTTATTGTTTGCTCAGCAGCTGCCTGCCCATTGGTCCAGGATAGAGACGGGGCGTGGCTACACGGTGACAATGTATGGGCTGCCATGGCAATAATACCCGCTGTTTAAAAACAGTCATCAATAACCCCGCCCTGTTGTATTCCACAGACTGTTAGTCAATGTCGGCTGGATTATTCCATCATCAGCCTTTTACATCACTCTCCACACACAATCTATTACAAGCATCCCCTCTGTTACAAAGGGCCAGCTGTAAGAACACCTAATCGCCCTCCGCCCAAGGACAGGTGGATGTTAATAACACCGGCACAGTAAAGGAGGGAAGCTAGAATCTGCCAACAAAACAGGCTGAAAGGGGACTAGATTCACACACAAGCTACGGTACATAAAGCTTTCTCCTTATGCCGCCACTGCGTTGTCGTTTGAGATTGCGTTTGCCGTTCCAGTTCTCATGCTGATGCTGATTGCATGGTATGGTGAACTATGTCTCCTTTCTGCTTGATTTAAGTTATAAGCTGTGACTGGGCTGAGCCGAACAGACTTTGCATTGCCGTTTAGAGCTGGGAGACAGGATGTGACGGCGGACAACAGAACTGTACACTGTAAACGGACACTTCCTCTGCGGTGGGTAGGAAGTTCCCACCAATCCATATGGTCACACTGGGATTGTGTGTGTGCGTGTGCGTGTGTGTTTTCCCCTCTCAATGGGTTTCTAAATGTTTTTGTGCATTTCTATCACTGTTCCTGTATATAATATCTTGCCCTGAACATGCTGTTAAAACTAATCACATTGACCTGGCCTCTTATCTAACACACCTTACAGCCATTTTTAAAGAGATAGGTGGATGTGTGTGTCACCTTTCAATGATGTTGGCAGGGGCAAGTGGGGGGTGAAAGTAAAGCAAAAGGTGACTTGCAGAGAAGAAAGCACTGTCTGAGACACAGCACTGACCCCTCTGTCTTTTTTCTTTCTTTTTTCTTGTCTCACTCACTGCGGGTAAACAGTCATCCCCCTCTTCTCCCTGACAGAGTGAGCTGAGGCAAGTAATTCCCCAGTCTAGAGCAAAATCCTTTACCTCCCCTACCCAGCCCTGGTTGCTGCTGCATAAAGCGTGTGTGTGTGTGTGTGTGTGTGT
Organism: Etheostoma spectabile; assembly: GCF_008692095.1. NCBI lineage: Eukaryota > Metazoa > Chordata > Actinopteri > Perciformes > Percidae > Etheostoma > Etheostoma spectabile. The sequence continues at coordinate 12,210,849 of NC_045739.1, forward strand.
GTGTGTGTGTGTGTGTGTGTGTGTGTGTGTGTGTGTGTGTGTGTGTGTGTGTGTGTGTTCAAAGTATGCCTTTTGATTTACAGGCGCACACACAGATAAATGGGCGGAGAAGGCTTTGATGTGCCTCGGTTGCAGAGAGTATAGCTTCTGGTGTGTTGTTCAACCTCTTTGTCTTGCGCTCTCTCTTTCTCTCTCTCTCTCTCTCTCTCTCGGTGGTCGTTCTATTTGTGCGTGTGAGTGTGTGACCGATATGTTTGACACACTATGCTCATCATGACTCCAATCTTTTCCCCCATGTTCTGCATTAGTGAGCTATTGTTTCCTTATCCATGTGTATTTTACTTTGTTACATTGTGTTTGGGAAGTGAGCAGCAGAGACATTGCAGATTTAATTAGCAGGGATTAAAAATCAGGACATGATATTTTCAGTTATTCGTAAAAAGTCATCCATTTATCCAATATTTTGTCAACTTAATGTCTTAAACAAAACAATTTAAATGAAAGGTTATTCATTCATTCAATTTTATATTCCCTTCTTCACTCTGCTACCTTCATCCAGTGAAATAATTAATTAAATAAATAATTAATAAATGCAAAAATATACAGCATCATATTACATTACGTAGGATATCAGCAGGTTCTTATAGTCTCGGCAGAATGTGTAAGGTCTGTGCCTAAAGATGTATTTTTCCACTTGGAATTGGCGGTTGTGTACACAGCATCTGCTCAGTTAATACAAACTGAGTGTGCATGGTGTTTCTTCCTTATTAAATTCCATAGTCTATACCTTTCCAAACCTTGTATGTTGCTCTTACACCACCCATTTTTAGTTTCAGACCATTAGTCAGTTAAATAATCAAACACCGGGGTTTGCATGCATTGTTTTTTGTTTTTTAATTTTTATTCAGATTATTTTCTTAATTTACATTTTCTTTTGTCTCATTGGCGTATTCTACTTTTTACACTATATACCCACTTGACAGTTGTGAGTTGAGTATATTGCGTAAGAGAAACGTATAAAAATTCAATCACTTATACTATCACACAGACGTGAGCCTTTTTTAGACTTCCCAACTAATACTAGATTGGGGTTATACTTTGTATTGATTGAATAAAGGAAGCAAAATATTAAAAACAAAAAAAAATCAGTTTCACTGTGACTTAAAATTAGTTTTCAGGTCAAATCAAAGAGGTTTTAATGGACTGAAAGGTGTCTTTCTGACACTCAGAAACTACATCCATAATCATGTTACAATATGGCAGCTGTTATTGCTGGTCTAGACTGAGAGTCATGCAGTACAACTCCTTCTAGCACTGGGCCAGCCTTGTTATTGCAGCTGTGTTGTCTACAATACATCTCTTGTTGCAGCACAGTGGGAGGCTGCTTAAAGCTTCTGGTCTCTCTCTCTCTCTCTCTCTCTCTCTCTCTCTCTCTCTCTCTCTCTCTCTCTCTCTCTCTCTCTCTCTCTCTCTCTCTCTCTCTCTCTCTCTCTCTCTCTCTCTCTCTCTGTGTGTGTTATAATCACATTCTACCCAAGCATTTAGACTACAGTTGCTGCAATGAGCCTTCTGATTTTGTGAGCTGTTACTGCATATGGTGAAAGACCTGTAGCTTCTTCAAATCGTTTGTTTAACACACACACACACATCTGATAGCCTACTGCATTTGCATCCACACTAATATATCGTCACACATATGGGTAGGTCATTTGCATGTGATTATTTGCATATTGTACATAGCAAGCATGCCTAACGGACCACCCACTGCTCGGCTAGTGCAGCATCTGGCTGATACACAGCTTACATGATGTATTACTGATAGGGCCAGTGTCATCACTAGACACTGACAGACAGACAAGGTCACCTTCAGACGCAGAGATAGAGGGAAGAGAGAGACAGAGAGATGGATATCTTCAGAAGCAGTGGCAGGATAAAACAATACAATCACAACTGGTTGAGCTTACTGTGATATGAGCTTTTCAAGGTTGTCTGCAATGCTGTCTGTCCAGTTTAACATTCAGAATTAAGATCTCCTTTTGCATACTTGCGCACTTCTCTGCTTCTCTGCCTCCATTTCTGGCTGTGTGTTTCCAGTCCTCTCTCCTGGGTTTGTGTGTTTATGTTCTTACACAGAAACGATTGGGTGTGTGTTTGTGGAAATGAGCTTTGGCATGTGCTAGAAGAACAATAAATATTTCTTTGAGCTGTGTATTGATATGTGCTGACTATATAGAGCAACACACAAGAAGCCTCTGGGTTTCTCTGTATGTATGTCATATGAGTGTGTATGTATGTGTATGTATGTATGTATGTGTATATATGTATGTATGTGTATATATGTATGTGTATATATGTATGTGTATATGTATATATATATGTGTATTTATGTATATGTCATTCTCACACACGCTCACTATAGACACATGTCTTATTGCCTGACAGCTGCTCTTATAGAAAATGTCACAATTCAATATCAACATATATTTACAATATGTAGTTACTTTTCCCATGTGATAGTACACACGCCATTACAAAACGAGAAAAAAAGAATACATTTTTGGAATGCTATGCATTGATTTTGAATCTGTTGAGCTTGAATTGCGTTAGGAATGTAAATCGATTTTTTTTCACACACCTATGCTCTTACATAGAAAAGACCTCCAAAGCACTTATAGATACATGTATATACAGTTTTTATTTTACCAACCCTCATCATCCCTCTCAAAGATCACACCCCATCAGTCTTTGAAGTGGCACACATCCACATGCACAGACACAACACCTTTTCTGACTTGTCTACCCTTCCCACATATCCTACCCAAATTGTCTTTGCAAATGTATTACTACTGCATTAACCTACACTTGAGCCTGAAAGTTAAATGTGTCTGTGTGGGAATAATACAGAGGGGGGATGGATTAGCATTGGCTTCAGCAAGCCTTCTCATTTCCTGTCTTACATTACAGCGCCTAATCAGCCCACTGCTCCTTCTCTTCCCAGGCCTTGCTCAGGAGGCTGCCACTGGTAGTTGTACACACAGACATACACACACGTATACATATACTAAGGGTCTGGATTAGCTGGCTGGGCAGACGTCCAATATAACATCCACACACACAGCTCAATATTCATATCCTTTGTCCACGCCCCCTCTCTTTCTCCACAGCAGTTGTCCAGTCAGTATTAGTAAGATGTCTCATTAGCTCCCCAGGCTATGCTAACAAGGCAAAGCTAAAACAAAGGATTACAGGCAAACAGCCTTCCAAGTAAAACACCAGGGCATTTAAATACTGCAAAAGGTGTGTGTGTGTGTGTGTGTGTGTGTGTGTGTGTGTGTGTGTGTGTGTGTGTGTGTGTGTGTGTGTGTGTGTGTGTGTGTGTGTGTGTGTGTGTGTGTGTGTGTGTGTGTGTGTGTCTCTCTGACTCATGGTATTACCTTGAGAGCAGACAGTTCTTAAGAGAACGTTCTGGGCAATACACACGCAGGAAGCCAGGTATGAAAGTGAGATTGCTTTGAAGCAGCTAAATGAAAGACTGAAGGCAGAAATGACAATGTTTTCTGGCAGGCTATAACTGTACTTCTGGCTGATAGCAAAGGCTTGGGAAATAAAGTCAGTATTATGATCTGAACACCCAGAAATGAGCTCTACTAACTGCTTCCATCTGTCCTCGCACAGCCTATGTTTGAAGTTCACTTGGATCCGCATTCTAGTCTATACCCTGCTAGTTTTGCAAGTCTGTGTTCTTAAAAAAAAGAAAAATAAGTGCCTGTGTATCTGTGTAGCCTAAATCACTAAACACAAGTTGTCAGGTCCCTGGTGCTCCGTGTCTGTGATCTGCAGATAATGATCATTACTGGATGTATTTTTTTATATTCTCTCTCCTTTTGCCTTTCAAATTGCTGCTCAATGTACCTTCATTTAACTTGTCTTAAATTTCTTGGCTAAAACCACCATGCAGCAAAAGTGTGTTGGAGGCAAAGACAAATATTTAAGTTGGACACTACCTGGCTATGTTATGGAGCATGCAACAAGGCTGGTGTTCTCACTGCCCCTTTCTGTCTAGAAGGAGGGTAACGTGGTCAACATAGTACATTTTTCTTATTATTTTGCCATTAGTTACTCACTCCCACTGGGACACATTTGACAAAAACAAAAAGATAAAGCAAGTAGCCCTGCTTGCTTGTTATCTGCATGGGGTGAAACACAGTGTTTGATGAGCTAGATCTTAGATATAGCAAAGTCATGTGTGGTGCTTGTGACTCTCCAGTTTTTAAAGTGTGCCTGTGGTTGGCAGGAAGATCCACCAGTAGTGGCCCTCATGTCTTAATTAGTATCATCTCTGAGTTCCGCGTGACTCAACTCTTCTCTTCTTTTTCTGTCTTCTCTGCAACGTCCCTCTTTTTGCCTGGATGACAGGAGGACCTGTTAACTTCCTTAGATGTGTCCTTGTATGTCATGAATCTGTACAATGACACAACTAGTGACTAGTCTGTCATAAAGTGAGATATGCATGTCTGCTTGATTCCTTGAAATGGGGGTTTAAAATGTAAGGCAGGCATGGACGCTCAAGTTCAAAGGCGCCCATACAATACACACACAAAGAGCAACAAGAGCAAATCTGTCCACTTTGAAATGGCTAATGCTCATCCAATCTAATATGAAGCCGGGCTGACAGATGGGCCCAGTGTGTTCAAAACAGAGTGGGCCGATTTAATATCCAAACAGGTCAAGCCAAAGAGAGGTAGAGAGAGAGACACTCCTCTGTAGGCACGGCACAAAGGTCTTGCCAGCACCGCCACTACAGCTTGGACTCACCTCACCTCCTTCCTCCCTCTGCCTCCCACACACTCTCCATTTGTTCTTGTTGCCAGGCTGGGAAGCAGGTTGTGCATACAGTTCCTCCACACAAACATCAGCATTAGTTTAGTGTTATTATATGTGTTTAGTGTTATTATATGTGCCTAAGAGAAGGAGGCTTGAGAGGCATGTTATCCTTCCTTCATCAAAGTAGCCAAGTGCTCACTGCGAAGCCCATAAGTAGAGGAGGATTGCAGAGTGGAATCCTGCTGTTGGCTCTGACAGCCTGATTTAGAGGTGCTTTTTCTTACCTCTGACACAGAGTCCCAGCCTGCCCCACTCTACCGCAGGGTTGGGAGAAGAATAGTGGTGCTTATACTGAAAGCCTGTTATTTGTGTGTGTGTGTGTGTGTGTGTGTGTGTGTGTGTGTGTGTGTGTGTGTGTGTGTGTTGGGGTGTGGGTGTGTGTGTGTGTGTGTGTGTGTGTGTGCGCACACAAACCACAGTGTGTGGCTTGTATGTATGCGTTTGCTCAAACGGCATGCTGGCATTTTTTTAAACAACCTCCTTTGTCAGTCACTAAAATGTTGTAGATTGCGTAAGCACATCAGATCTCTTGTACCTTGCCAGTGTACGTACACACACATACAGTTTTGTGTGTGTGTGTTCTGTCATCCAGATTGAAGTGCTTATTGAGTGCTGGTGTGCTGGCCGATATCTCTCTCAGAGAGAGCAGTTGAAAATAAAGCAAAGAAAGCAGGAAAATGAGGAAGAGAGAAAGCGGAGTGGAAAACCTTTCCAATCAGATCCATCATCTTGGTGTGTGTTTATGCGAGAGTATGTGTGATCTTCCCAGCCAGCTCTTCCTGCCTCCCCTCTCTAATCTTATCATGTCGGAGCAGCAGATTAGTCCTCCCAGATCCCATCTCTGCCTCCAAATGCCACAATCAACCTTTTGTTCTTTGAATGTGCTTACTTTCCCCTTGAGGCTGGTGAGGTGAACACTTGCAGAATACGACCTCGTGCCATTTTGAGCCTCTGCCTGTCAATGTCACACCACTGCCAGCCCTGAGCCACCATACTCAAGCCTACCCTGCCCCTGGGGCGTTCGCTAACTAAGCTGTTAGCTAAGTAGCCTGCTAGCCTAGCTGAACTGCTTGACATTCCTCGCTAACACTGAGCTGCTGCTGCTGCTCTTGTCTGTTTGACCTCCCCCTCCTTCCTCCCTCCCTATCCTGCTCTGTGCTGTCTCCTTTGTCTGTGTGTTTGGGATCTGTCTTTCTTTTCTTACTTCTGGCTGCCACCTCCTGAAGGAAGTCATAGATCCTGGCTGCTGATGTCACCAGTGAAGGGAGGAGGGGTCACTAACAGGGTTAGCAGAGGAAGAAGAGAGTGTTTGAAAAGCAGAAAAAATAAACAGAGGTTTCCTGTTAACGAGGTGCACTGGGGGCCTGTCGTGTGGTGCCGGGAGGGTCTGGTTTTGTTTAAAGCAAAGCTCTAGTGTTGCAGTGTGGGTAGAACGGATAGGGCATTCGATTTAAGGGTTACAGGTTGTATTAACGTGCTCTTAGTTTTGTCACAGCTCGGCTTGGCTGCAAAGCAATGACCATATTGTAAAGGCTACTGTTAACAGATGTGGGAGAAAATCTCTGCTTAGTGCAACTGCCGTGCAGTCTTCCTACCATTGAACAATATTAGGGTTGACATTGTTTTGGAAAAGCACTCTATCGATTTCACACTCTCATATTTGAAAACATGGAATTAGTCCCACAATCAATCCATCTTTTAAGTGTACTCTTAACAGAGCTGTTTTTCTTTTAAAATTTAAAGCCTGTATTTGTTAATAGGAAAGTCTGCCCTTTGTAGTAGTGGTGTGGTCATACACAGGGGCCCCAGCTCCAGAGTTGACTGCACACACATGCAGCCACACAAAGAAAACTGCACAGCCATTATGGATCCATGGGGCCGGCCACCTTTAGCTAGTCAGAGGGAGAACTGACTTGCACAGTGCCTGGCTTGTGTAGGCTGCTTTTAGAACAGCAATGAATGCATTGATTTGTTTGTTTTTTATTAATAGGGATACATTTAAGATTTTTTTTCACAAGAATTAAACATATATTCATATATCATATATTTCCCAGTATATAACCTTTGAGTGCCTTCCTGTAATCCAGCCCCTGTCTGATGAGTGTGCCCAAGAATGCCACAAGCCAGGCTGAGCCACTGAAGGGAGGAGGGGTACTATTGTGCTCGGCCCCAAAGCATGACTTTTAGATTTATATCAGGTCGATGAATGAAGCCTTGTACCCTGGGGGTTTCAGTAAAGGAGGAGGAGGATAGTTGTAATTTTAAATCTGAGGAAATGAGATGGTCTTGCTCCTCCTACCTTAATCCAACCCCTTTCTCTCTTCTCATTCCCTCCCCTCTATCTCCTTTGCTCTGCTTCTTTGCACTTTCTCTTTTTTTCTCCTTGTTTAATTTATTTTCCTCAATATTAGGCTAGCAAGTCTTTTGGCCTCTCCACAGTGAGCAGCATTCCCAGGGTTTAGGGCCCAGGAGGAGGGATGGCAGGGCCATGTTTAGCCTCTGGCGGGACAGACGAAGATGGCTGACTGTGTGCGGGGCTCAGCTCTCTACACACAGTGTGGAATGTCTCTAATCAATTCAGCATTGTGGTTTCCTCTTATATGTTCTCTCTGTTATTTTCTATGGCAGGCTTAGAAAAAAAATCCAGACAATACAAGTAGTAGTTCCTATGGCGAGACTGAGCTGTCTATTATCCCCTTTCATTTTCTCCTTGCGTTATCTACTCATTTTTCCACCCCGCATGTTTATAGAATTGTGATAATTGAAAGCTGTGCTTTACTCCCACTACGTACTCCATATGTTGCACTGTAGGTCCTTCTCTCCACCTCCCTCCCTCTTTTGCCTAAGAGGGCTTA
>NC_045739.1:12218597-12220275 GCF_008692095.1 Etheostoma spectabile
GAGCTTCTAAACAGCAATCTGCTCAGGAGAGCGACAGCTACTCTTTAGTGACGAGGATACTGATGATAGCTGAAGTAATGTTCACTCTTTGCTTCGGCTCGTTTGGTTGGTTTACAATAATGCAGGCTCATGAATAAGGTGTACAACCTATGTGTGTTTGTGTTTGCGTCTTTCCGCCTGCTTGTGCTTTTTTGTTTGCATTAGGCTCTATGTCCCAGCTCTCTGAAATCACTTTGAGTTTGTGGTTTTACAGGCAGAAAATGAAATGTTCAGGTAGAACAAGTATTAATTATGTATAAGCAACTGATAACTACTCTCTCTGCTGTGGCAGTCAACATGTTAGTCTAGAAGGCGTCGGTGTCTGTACACTGGATAGACAAGAGGTTGGGATGGGTGGGCTAACTGCTGGGAGGGACATGACGTAATTACACACATTTCTTCACACACAGTATGTGTACGTGCTCAGGGGTCTGTGTCTCAGTCCATAAGTATGGCTCTGTTGAATCACAAGCAAAGTGTGTGTGGTTGAGTAATGTTGCATGTATACTCACTCAATCATCCAGAGCAGTGAATGCAGCTGACTGCGTGCCAGCTGCTGTTTAACACATCCAGGCTCACTTACTCAGTCATTCCTTCTTCCTGCTCAAGGTTGGAGAAAGGGAGGAACAAGGGAAAGAAAATGGAGAGGTGGTGGAGTGGAGAGTTGGAATGGGAGTAGGAAAGATGTAGAATGAGGGAGGCAGGGTGGGATTAAGAGGAGAACGAAATGGAGAGAATGGGAAATCCAGAGGTTGGCTTGGGGTTTAGGGAGATGATGATTTGCTTGGTTGCCTGTGCTCAGGCTCCGTTTTTGTGACATAACAGAACAATGTATTCTAAAGTCTTTAAATATCTTTACTCTGACCTCATGTTACTGCACACACAGATGTAGTTAAGAGCCTGGAAAGAGTTGAACTTAACTGTCTGTCTTAGATTACTGTAGATGTTTCCCCCTTCTTCCTTTTTTCCATATGCTCATTTCTCCTTTTTACTCCACGGGTGGCGTCAGTGGTGGTGCAGGTGTCTCAGTCAGTTAGTGCAGTGCGGCTTAGCCGAGTCTCTAATAAAGATGGCTGGAGCCAATAGGATTGTGTTGCAGTCCAGCACCCATTCCAACAGTCCCTCATAATTTTCAAACCACTGTGACGGTCAGTTGGGTTTATGTGAAGCCACAATAAATATTTTATAACATGAAATGAAAACACTATTTTGCCCTTTTCATCTCTCACCTCAGCACTGGCCTCAGTTTCTACCATTTTCTTCCATTCCCCCCCTTCCCCTCCCTCTCTGTTTTTTCATTAACTGGCCCTGGGAAAGCTCTCATCTCACCACAGTGCTGCCACTTTCTGGTCATCTAAGGGATTACAAGCCTTTGCTGATTTGCACTTTATCAAAAGGCCAGTGGGTGGCAGCACTTAAAGAGTATAACGTCCAAAGCGCTGTAAAAGGGATACGGTGTAAGTTCATGAGTAAACTTTAATAGTGTTTTTTTTTTAAACCATTAGATAATTGTAATTAAGTGAAGAGAAGGCAGAGGATTTGTGGGAGGCAGAGATTTGTCCCCCCCCCTCTCTCTTGCTCTCTCTCTCCCTTCAGCAACGTCCATCCCACTGTTCTGCAATCCATTTTTAATTATCTT
>NC_045739.1:12220285-12225596 GCF_008692095.1 Etheostoma spectabile
CGTGCTTTTTGGCTTCACCCTGTGTGAGTCATAAACCGTGCGCCTGCACAGCATCACTGTTTGCCAAGAGGCCAGTTTGTGAGGTTGTAATCAAAGAAAACAATGTCTGTTTATCTTAGTGTGGGATTATTTGTTGTCTCCTGCTCACTCTGTCTGTGTCTCTCTGTGTTCCAGAGTAAAAGGGACCATCTGCTGATGAATGTGAAATGGTACTACCGCCAGTCAGAGGTGCCTGACTCTGTCTACCAGCACCTGGTGCAGGATCGCAACAATGAGAACGGTGAGACTGCCTTTTGTTCGTTGAAACACATCTGCACATGCATACAGTATACACAAACGCACACACAGAAAGTAATACACTTTCTTGCTCTGTACCACACTCAATTTCTCTCCTTCACAAACATACACACACACACCTGCCTCAGCACACCAGGCTGTTGGGGTATAAAAGATAGCTGTGAATTGCATTTCAAACAGAAACCAGAAGACATTTTCCTAGGCAGCCGAGCCAATCCTGTGGCTCTGCACTGTTCCCTGGGTAACACTCCTTCAAGCCAGACTGCAGCCCTGTCAATGTGTTAATAACCCGCAGTGTCATGTGGCCTTTGAGCACACAGTCTTAACAGCATCAGTGTCAGAGGACTCATCACACTCTTAACACATACACATCTAAAAGAACATAAGTACTTTCACTGTTTTTTAGTAGATAAATATCACATCCTGTAACACGAAGGAAATGTCATTGGTAGAATCTAACTCAACTCAATTGTAATAATTGGCTTAATCAGTTGATAGATAAATGTCGGGATTTTACAAAATTCATATTAAATTATATTATCTTTTAGATTTTTAAATTACTTCCAGCCATCACAGAGTTGTACATGTAAATCTCTAAACTGAGTGAGCTTGCCCTCAACAAGTAATTCATTGATAGGTTACTCATATCCATCATTGTACACATGTGCAATATTTTCCCAAAAAGGGTTGACTTTAAAGTTGTTTAATGTTGTACATGGCTGACATGGCAGAAAGCACTGAAGTGTTTGCTATTGCTCACTATGAACTGTTTATGAATGTACAAATACTGGCAGTTTTAAAGGTATATATTCTGAGGTGTATTGCTCTTAAGAAGGCAGCAGTGAGCTCTTTCAGTCCCAGTTTCCCTCAGATTACAGCCAACTCAGCTTAGATATACAGTATATATAATATACTGTGTGAAAATAGCTTTGTAACAGAAAACAAATTCATATCTCAGATCTAATTAAACAGTCCTGCTGTTTTTCCCTTTCTACAACAATCCAAGTATCACTTGTGTCAGAGGAAAGGCTTTAGTTAGGGTATGTCATTGAGGTTATCAACCAAAAACACTGTATGCAGTTCCCTCGAGGAACAGCGGCAGTGCAGTGCTCTTCTATCTGCTGTCTGTCTTGCAGCAGGGATTTAGGATTATTAGAATTGATGTCACTAGGCCGGAGCGCAGGGGCCACAGCACGCCTCAGCTCAGGTCATTAGTCAACGACGAGTGCCAGCCCTTCTTGGTGCTGCGGATGCGTCTTAACCCCTGCAAAGGTCATTTCACTTGAGAACTAAACATTATGTACTCTCCTCAGGGGGCTGCACATTATTGGCTTTATTGAATTATGTGGCATAATATTGACCTCTGTAGAGGCACTTGTTACTTACCCAGAACCGTGCTCATGATTTTCATTAACGCCTAAGCTACTTTTTCTCTGTTCCCTCTTTGTCATAGATGAATGAGTTGGGTTGTATTTAGCATAATATATCATGCAAATATGTCTTTAGTATAACTGTGTTTCTTTTCCCCCAGACTCTGGCCGGGAGCTGGTCATTACAGACCCAGTGGTCAGGAGTCGAGAACTCTTCATCTCTGACTATGTGGACACTTATCATGCTGCTGCTCTCAGGTAAACAAATGTCAACACACTCATATCTACTTGCACACACAAAAAGATGTTTTTTTAAGAAACTTAGCAGCGGAAGAAAATAGAAGCACTCAATGTCCACCCCCTAAATATCCAGTAACATTGCAGCTACTGTAATTGCAATGTTTGTATCTATAACACAGTATCTTCATTACACCACTCAGCTTTTATTCGTAGTGTTTTGTTTCATTTGCATGCTGACTTCCCAGTGTTGTGACCATGAAAATTCATTATTTAACTGAAGCTTTATTTTTGTTATCATTTGGAAAACTTGGGCACTTTTTGTGCCGTGATTTAGGTTTGTAAAGTTATCTATATGTTTATAATTTTATAAAAATATATTTTACTTTCACCACTTCTCCTATCATGACAAAAAATAATCCTGTAAGCAAATTCTGTTTGTATATACTCCAACAGACTAATGACCAACACCATCTGTGTTTTATGGACACTATTGTAAAATACTCTGCTGTGATCCAGATTCAGGAGACAGAAGAATGACTCCTACCACAATGTATCTGTATTTTTCTGAACCATGAACCAACTTTAAAAGAAATCACAGCAATTGTTCTGCTAATTTAAGAGCTATACCATGCTTTACTGCAATGAGCAAGTGCTGTAAAAATAGTCCAGATGTGTAAAGATGCAAAGCCATAAATGAGACACACGCCTCAGGCTGTCTTACATTAAAACGCTGATTGAAATGGCTGTGAATCCACTCCCCCATACACACCTGTCAGAACATGAGCCTCTAGAACAAAACTTATGGCACTCCACTCTGTCTGTGCTTGATGTACGCAGAAAGGAATACAGGCTTAATCATTTTCTCGGTCTGAAATCAGATATTCTGTGTTCATTCTGTGTTCCTGCCTTTGCCTTTTTATTCATTTCTGTCTGACCACCTCTTGCACTTCCCTTTTTAACCAAAACCATATGTCAGCAGCGCAGCGGTGGGTAGTCAAAGCAATGTCTCCCTGAAACCACTGATTTCAGGGCAAATTAGCTGCAACTTCTTACACAGAGCACCCTTTGATTTCACTTATATTCCAAGCTTTAGATAAACGGGACGAAATTCCAGTGGGATGCTGTAACGCCGCAGCTCTCCCAAGACAGCCCTCCTTAGCACCCTTTAATCTTTTCAGAGGAAGGAAGATACTGTTTTTCTGCAAGGCAACCCAACGCCATATGACCATAATATCTATTATTTAGAGAGACAGACAGCAGGGTGCTTGAAACAGGAAATGGAATCAAGATGTGAGCCTAGGCCCTCTCAGCTCATTGGGGGGCAATTGTGTCGGGAGGGAGGCGCACAGGTTGAATTCCTGTGCAAATCTCTGCAGCGTCTGTCTCTCTCGCCTCAGCTGCAGCAGACGAGGCAGGACTGAAATGTTCAGCTGTTTTTTATAGAACCTGATTCCTCAGCACAAAGTCAGCAGGCACTGACAGGCACTATACCTGCTGCTGTATTTGTCACATCGGATAGATGATAACCCCAAGAGCTTCTAATTAGGGCTACATCTGCTCCTGCTAGGCCAGGGTATCACTTTGGCATATAGTTGTGTTTGTCTAATAAAGCCTGTCTTTTCTCTCACAGGGGGAAATGCAACATTTCCCATTTCTCCGACATTTTTGCTGCCAGGGAGTTCAAAGCCCGCATCGACTCCTTTTTCTATATCCTCGGATATAACCCAGAGACCAGGTGAGGAGCTTTCAGCCAGTCAATTCCACTGAAACAGTTCCCTTTCGTAATCCTCCCACAGGCCACACATGTTGGGTCAACTCTTGTACAATTCTTATTAAAATAGGGCTGCGACCAACTATTATTTTCTTCATCAATCAATAATCTTTCATCTATAAAATGTCTAAAAATATTGAAAAATCACCATCACACATTCTTAAACCCAGATTATGTCTTCAAAATTCCAAAACCCCAAAATATTCAGTTACTATCACATGAGACAAAGAGAAGCAGCTCACAATTGGAAGGCTATAACTAGGTAATGTTTAGCATTATTACATAATTATTTCAATAATGACTCCAACAATTAAATTGATTATCAATATAGAATAAGATGATAATAATCTTCTATCCATTTGACTAAAAGTTTATGGGTAGGATCAATTCAATCGAAATAAAAACAAATTTAAAAACAGGCATTAGTTACAACTGAGTAGTGTACTAATATAAAAATTATGAACCAATATGGGGGAGTTTTTATTAAGCAATATCACAAAAGTTACCATACAATACATCCCTTGTTGGATTAAATAGTGTTTGATGGCAAAAATTGGCAGATTTAAAATCAAGTTACAGATATCAAGTATTTAGTCAAATATATTGGGATATTTGCTTTTTTCAGTATTACTCAGCAGTAGCATCAATACTATTAAAATACATACACTTTTTAGTGTCATTTTTCTCAATTTCATTACACTTATTGTTTGCTAAATGCAAGAATGAAAAAATGGTATTATGGGGAACCACCATGGCTCTATAACAGTTAGGGCGTTTGTTGATATTTGTCAAATTACACGTTAGTTTTTAATTACTGATCTTTTAAGTTAACATTAAGATTACAATGGAAAAATCTACAAGAAGCTCATTGATGGTATTTTTAATCACTTGTCATTTTGTCATTGACTTGTCACAGTAGGTCTGAATAATACAATGAATGAGAAATTCCATTTAGCTGCTTTAGTTTCAGGATTCTGGTATTGTGGCTGCTGGCTCACTGTCACAGCTTACTGGGAACGGAGCTATCGTTAATGGTATTAACACCTGTGTTTTTCCCTGCTATGACAAGTCAAAATGTATGCTGTGAAAAACCTTTCACACTGATAACCAAACTTCTCACACTAAGAAGAATATACTACATTTGTTTTATTATGTCTAGTGGCATTGTTGATTATTGGTAATTGTGTTTATTATTATCATTATTATTATTATTATTTTTATTATTTGTTGTCTGCCACATCAGCTCAAATGAGCTAGAAATATGAAACTTGGGGGAATAACTGTAAACGGTGTTCATCTGCTTCTATAGAAATAGGAACCCAATCGGCCACATGGTGGCGCTGTAATTGAGGTTTCAAAATGTAAACCATGAAAGGCCACGCCCCCCACACCGTAAGTCCAATTGACTTGAAATTTCTCACACAGCTGCAACTTGATGTGCTCTACAAAAAAGCCTCAAGGATAATTAAGGTCCACCTAGAAAACCTTTTTCCGCCATTTTGATTTTTTCGAAAAACACATTTTTGAGATCTCCTTCTACACCGTAGCTCCAATTCCAAATTTTCAGTGAATCGTCAATGGATCAAGCTTATTCCAAGTGGTATAAAGCATGTCCATATCTCAATTACTTTTC
>NC_045739.1:12225606-12229271 GCF_008692095.1 Etheostoma spectabile
CCAATGAACTTCAAAAGGGGCGTGGCTCTGGACATGAATGGACACAAATCAGCAACAATAAGGCTAGTCCTTACAAAACTCACAGGGTATGTTCAGATAAATGCCCCAGATATACCCAGACAGTTTTCTATACATACACCAGTCATACAGTGGTCAGTTTAATGGGTTCTCCCTTGGCCAAGTTTCATAAAAATCAGGCCAGTTGTGGCAAACAACAAACGGACATACCCAACAGAAAACGCAACCTCCTTGGCAGAGGTCATAATAATAATGATTTGGTTATCAGTGCCATGCAATATGATTGTGTGCTAGAATATTACATTTTAGTTTGATACTGTTTGCTATTCTGGATATTCTTTTGACATTCTCTATTATACTGATATTGATGTTTCCCCACAGTTGTGATGTTGGTGTTGATATGTTGAAAAATTGACTTTTGATTTAAAATACTTTTAATAAGTTGTTGGTTATATCTGCACATCTGGCCACAATGGGAAATGATTATATAGCCTTTGTGATAGGTGTCATGAACTCTGAAGACCAACGGATAGGTATTACACATTAAAACATATTATGTTTAAATGCCAAAGTACACTAGATAACATTTTAGTGCATTGCAATTTGTTGTGCTGCAAGACAATGGTAAATATCAAGGCATCGTTTTTTACATTTGTCGCCCCACTTTGATCTATGTTCCCACTAGGAAAAAATGTGTATCTAAAGGACTTGTTGGCTTACATGATGAGCTGTTGAATTCATTTAAGTGCTCAAGCAAAATTTGTGTTGTTATCCACTGGTGGTGTTTGGGGTCTCTCACGTATTGCCATGATGGCTGTCCTTGTTATTGGCAACAAGGGTTGCCAGTTGAGAACCCCCTTCTTCAGGGCGCTGTTCTTTTCCGCTCCCTCCCTCCTCCGCTTCTCTGTTTGGTATTCTGAGCGGGATGTCTGCAGCCTTGCAATTTCACTCTTGTTTATTATGGCGCAGACATACGAGGAGAGATGAATTCCGTATCCTGCATGCGTGTCTGTCTGCCTCTGTGTGTGTGTCTGTACGTGTGTGTGCGCTTGTGTGAGGTCGCAGCACATGCTCAGTAGTGTCTATAGAGAAGTGAGCCGAGCTTGCGACGCTGTACGTGCAGGCTGAGGTCACAGCACAAGCTCAGTGAACACCTCTCCGGAGCGAATGCGTGGTTCTCCATTTTGAGCACCTAGAAATAGGTGGGAGAGAGGGGAGTTAATACCAACGATCATTATACACACAGTGTCACCACCAAACGTTAGGGCTTGATGTCAGAAATGGACGATTTGTTCAGTCCCCAGAGGTAGGTGTGCGATTATATTCTCGTGCCGTTATTAGTTGCAGCGAGTGTGTTGTCTGAGTCGCATCCCAACTGTGTGATGTTTGCGAGCTGTCCGCATCAGTGTCGTTGTGTTAACCGGCTGTGTCTCTGTTGTGGAGCACGGTAGCAAGTGTGATCATTGTGTCGGTAGCAGGAGAATTAAATGTTGTTGAACATGAAGGCTGTCACTGCAGAGCACATACCGTTACGCGTTCGCGATACAATAACGGAAATGCCGTTGTATCACACCTTTATTAACATGTTCCACCATCAAAGTCCAGATAAATGCATATTGTTTGCGATGCATCCGCGAGTATAAGGCTAATAAATGTGCGCCCAGTATGCTTATATGACCGTTATAAGACCCGGAGAGGCTAACTTTACCTTGGCTCCATTTTGCAGCTCCTGTTTACAATCGAGACGACATGGCGTACGGAGCAATGCTGCTCTGCACACAAAGCTCCGGCCACTCTGCTCACCCCTGCGACCAGCTGTGATGTGTACACGCTGCTCGTCATGGTAGTTAAATACCATCAAGTTGGGTCTGTTTTTGCTGTGCTGCAATTATGTCAGTGTGCCACAGACTCGCGCCATGATTGGCTCAAATTGATAGAGGGGGCGTGGTTATCCTTGATTGCACACACATAAAACTTGACCAGACTGTCACGTTGTTGTTGTTGTTGTTGTTTGGGTTTAATAAGTAAGACTGTAATTATATATATATATATATATATATATATATATATATATATATAGTGTGTGTGTGTGTTCTGGATGTTTAAGCTTGTAATTATTTGGCAAGACTGTTTGCTAATGCTGAGTTATATCCAAACCTTTTTGTATAACAACTGGGCATGTTTTACATTGTTCATTGTGCTATGCAATTGGCTTTCGGCAGCTTATAAGAAAAAAGAAAGAAACAGTATTACAAGAAGTCAGTATTACAACTAATAACCTTTTAGATGATTGTTTTTGTTTCTTAATACATTAAGAGTCAGAAAAGAAAAGACTGAGCTTCTGAGACATTTCTTTTTCCAGATTTGTCTGCATGAAAAAAACTATGGACACCTGTACTTTGTTGGACATATTAGTATTACTAGCCTAACCCTAATTATCATCACATGCTTGTCAGTACTTTGCTTGTTCTGTTTCTGTTTAAGTATACCTGCAGTCTTTATGGAAACTCCTGAGAGCTTCCTGCTGCGATCCATCTGTATTCTGCCTCCTCTCTCAGGACCTGTGCAGCATTCCATCTGAATGTCAACCGTCTGCTCTCAGGATTTTCCTGAGTAAAACTGGGCTGTCTTCAGATGCAGTTCTTATTCTGGTGCACAGGTCCTCATTTGTCATCCTTACAGCCTCCTGCCAAACGGACCTGGCCAACTGCACATTGTCAGAAAACACGTTTGTAGAACTTCTTCTCAGCAGAAACACGGACCAGATTCACATTCTCTTAGTAGACTACAAGCAGACATGTATTTGTTATAAACATTCAGCATTGTAGATATAAAGTACATTTGTAGTAAGTATTTGGTACGCACATTCTGTGTGTTTGTAAAAAATCAGGATAATGTATTTCTTTGTTTCAAGCTTCATTCATCTCTAATAAATCCAAATTAATAGTAGTTACTAGAAAATAATTATTTAAAAACTTTCAGTAAAATAATGGCACGATAAACACTGCTTAAAGTAGCATCTGAGTGTAAGGAAACCTTTCAGATCTAATCTGAAGTGCTGATGATGCAGGAAACTACATTTAGTTCGTCTTATCTGCTGAGAATAAAAATGAAAATAAGTATGTTGACATTCTGGAGCAGCAGACTGTCCTGTCAGTCCTTTTGGCCTGTGTGTATAACCATCTGTGCCAGTGCTTCTGTCAGCCATAGTTCATAACAATATGGATTACTCCTCTAATCGCTCTGTCTTGGCTGAGAGGATGTGGAGGTCTGTTTAAGAAGGGGAAAGGGGAGTTGGGTCAAATATGTACCCGTCATAGTGTTTTGTGGTTGGAGGACTGTAAAGAGACCGGAGGGCTGTGGCCTCCCCGGTTTCCGCCAGATCTCCGTGATGGAGTGCAAGCTTTTCTGGGTGCAAATCACATTGACAGATTCTGGGCCACCCCACGCTCGGGTGTATGAAAATTGGTGCTGTTACCTAGGCAACAAGGGGGAAAGGCTTTTCAAAAGGAACATCTTGTCATTTTCTTTAATCCACTGCAGCTGGAGATTCGGAACACTATTATTAAATTGCAGTTGCTATGGCTACCAAC
The DNA here is from genome assembly GCF_008692095.1 of Etheostoma spectabile. NCBI lineage: Eukaryota > Metazoa > Chordata > Actinopteri > Perciformes > Percidae > Etheostoma > Etheostoma spectabile. The sequence goes on from NC_045739.1 coordinate 12,229,218, forward strand.
ATTTGTACCAGCAGCCGTTTCAGAGGCGGTCTCCCTGCATATCCAGAGCGCCCC
>NC_045739.1:12229281-12242566 GCF_008692095.1 Etheostoma spectabile
CCCCAAACACACCCTCCTTCTTTTTAGGGGAATCTTTTTTATTGCTGCATCTTGTAAATGGGTTCTGCTCAGCTTGCTGTGCAGTAGCAGTTGACCAGGAATATTTCAGGGGGATATATTCTCCGGAAATCGTTGTGCTTTTCAGAATAAAATACTATTTTTACTTTTCTCACATGCCTGTAAAGACTTCCATAATAAAGAGTACGGACCTTGTCCCCCTTGAACTGTATTTAAAATTGTCCAGGTCATGAATGGATAGTTTATTTATATTTTGTTTTGAAGCTACCCAGTTGTGACTTTGTAGTTTGTGCAGTTGTTTAGCTGATTCAACAGGCACTGTGCCGATAGGTTTCTTTCAGCTATCTTTGAAATGTTGCCAAGTAAATATTCTGTTTTAATCTGCTCCCTTTGTCTCTTCTCAGGCGACTTAACAGCACACAAGGGGAAATCCGAGTGGGACCCAGTCACCAAGTAAGTCATTGTACAGCTCACAACACCCAGCTGGTGACTTGAGAGATTTCTCTTGTGATGGTAAAAGTTTTTTCCCACATTTGAAACAGCATGCCGTCTCTTTGTTAAACAATTGTCTTGGATGTGTTATTACCGCTTACCTCATAGATGCCATTTAGTCTGATGTTAGCCTGATGAAGATTAGATAAAGGAACATAATAACAACTTGCCATTCGGCTTTACCAAAATTTCTCCCAAACAAAAGCTGCTGATAATAACCAGCTAGTTGAGTTTTGCCTGCAATGCTGTTCTCACTAGACGGATACATGTTTAAAATGCAGCACATCTAGAACTTTATTTTAAAACAAAAATACAACACTATTTTATCAGGCGGGGATGGTAGTGTGTGGAATCAAGGTCCGTTAAATTCAACATGTCCAATTTAAATCGAAGTTTGCATTAAGTTTTCATGATAATTGACAGTAACATTTGCATCTGCTATCCCGTGCTGTTGCGAAACTGGGCTGTAGCTTTGTGTAATTACTGTTTATACTTTATATATATATATAGGTCTGTGTTGTGTTAAGATATTGAATCATTGTGGCTGTAACTTGTCCCTGCTGTCCCCACCCCATCACTTGGTGAAAAGTTGATAACAGGGGGTTGCAAGCTGATCATTTTTTTCAAGCATGCTTGCTATTTGTAGTGTGACACCATCTGTCCCTCTCCTTCTCCCTGGACCTAATTAGGCCAAGCTCCCTGAGCTGCAGCCTTTTCCCTCTCCTGGTGGCCAGGCCGTGACCGAGAACGAGGAGTTGGTCTGGATGCCAGGGGTCAATGACTGTGATCTTCTAATGTACCTCAGAGCCGCAAGGTGAGCCCAAAGAAAGGCAGGAGTTCAAAACTCTCACCAATGAGGTTAAATATGTAACCCCAAACTGTCTTTGAAAACTTTGCTTTCCCTGTATTTGATGCAGAAATATCAAGGTATCAAAGACTCATCATTAGTAGAAATAAAAGCACCTACAGGACACCAGCGGGGTCCTCTCTCCACCATTCACCTGTTTCTGTACCCAAAATCAGTCAAGCCAATGTCTGTAAATTTGTGTCATCTCAAGAGTGGTATATTAATGCTACTTAATGGTACACTTTATCAGGTGTTGTGTCATGGGAATAAAATCATTCATCATGTTCCCTGAGATGTTTTTGCAGTGAAAGTGATATGTGTTAATGGGTTTCTGTGTTATGTTGTAGTCAGGGGCCACAGTGTCATTAATCACAACCTGTCACTGTGACAGTGTTGTAGAAATTGCATCAAAATCTATATTTATCAAAAAATTTTTTCATAGTGCCAACTTTACATAGACCCATATTAACTTGTTAAATGTCAAAGCCCTGCTCATAAAATAATGTTGAAAGAATTTTCAGGCAATATCAAAGGTTCTTTTTTTAAGGACAACAAAACATTGTTCCATTGCCTAATATGTTTACGAGAAATACAATTTACTGCAGTTTGAGCATGGAGAAGAGCCCTAGAACAATTATTTTATTATTATAATTTATTATATTATTAACTGCTACTTTTTAATTTTTCAATTTTATTGATCAAACATTTGATCTATAAAACTGAGAAAATCATTTTCTGGCAGCCCAAGGTGACGTCATCAAAGGTTTTGTCCAACCAACAGTCCGAAACCCCAAATTATTAAATTCTATCATGTCAACCACGTTTCAAACTCAAGGCCTGGGGGCCAAATCCGGCCCCTTGCGAATTTTGATGTGGCCCGCATTTCAGTTTTGGTTCACAGCAAATTTTGGCCCGCCTAGTTGTGCACCACACCAAAAATATCATGAAACTAGTTTTTATACTGTAATTATGCGACACTGCCGTGCAGAATTTGACAGGTTTGCCAACTTTGAGACTCACGATTCCCCGCAGAAGCAGAGAGTTTTTTTAATGTTCAGGCTGTGAAATAGAGTTGGCAAGGTGGGAGCTGCTTTTAAAAATGGAGTGTTTGTTTTCATGACTTGCCAAATTCTACTATGGCTAAGAAAACTTTTTGCTGACTTTTTTAGGGTTTATGTCGACCAAACTGTATGGGATAAAGCTATATAAGACATGCAATAATACAGAGTTAATTTACTTTTTTTGTTAAGTAAAAGCATGTCTGGGTGTCCGGATAGCTCAGTTGGTAGAGCAGGCCCCCATATATAGAGGTTTACTCCTCAATGCAGCAGGCCCGGGTTTGACTCCGACCTGCGTGTCATTCTCCCTCTCTCCCCTTTCATTTCTTTAGCTATCCTGTCAATAAAGGCCTAAAAATGCCCAAATTTCATGTCAATAAACTTAAATATTCATGTCAATGAACTCAACATGTTTGGCCCTTATTTTGATAATCATTTCCAGTGTGGCCCTTTGTGAAATTGAGTTTGAGCCCTGATGTAGACAACCTGGAAATGCATCAAAATTTGAAATTTGAGAATCTGGAAGCATTAAATGTTTGTCATTTTTACTCTAAAAATGACAATCAGTCCATTATCCAAATGGTTGTCAATTAGTTTTCTGTTAAAGGACTGCTCACATAAAAGACTAATGTTCCATTTCTACTCCATTCATAACCAAGCTTGCTAGTTTACGTTTATAAAGAACACATTTGACACATGACTTGCTTTTCCTAAACCCATCTAATTTTAATTGAATGAAGTTATGTGAGTATCCTTTGTTGTCAGTACTAGTTTTGTTTATCTGTGTACATGAACAATGCCATTTGTAATTACTTGACAGCGTTTATAAAGTTTGGGAAATGAGGGGATTATCTGTAAAGTGACCCCTACTTATAGACACCTTTTTCATCTGTGTCCGTGAGACATGATTTATTTTTAAATACCTACATGGACATTAAAGTTAGTTAAGGGTTATAGAATGAGCTCTGTTTTAATGTTGAGTTCATGTGTTGTTTCCGCAGGAGCATGGCTGCCTTTGCAGGGATGTGCGACGGAGGCTCAACAGAAGACGGGTGTTTAGCAGCCTCTCGAGATGACACTACATTAAATGCACTTAACACTGTAAGTAGCTACACAACATGTCTTAACACTAGAAAACAAATGAGCATGTTATAGAAAAAAAACATAAAATGTTAAGTTTGAATTTGCTATAATGCAGCTCTACACTGATGGGAAATGATAAGACCCCTGAGCCAGTAGAGTAACCCCCTGTAGTAAACCCAGCCTCAGAGGCTTACAATGCATAATGCGTAATGAGAGATTTGTCTGGCACATTGACAATGAATACATAGGAATCAAGCACAAGAAAGAGACTAGAATCATCATAAACAGGGCATTTATATTCTGACTCTATAAACTAGAAAATTAATATAGCCGGCAGGTCACTGTCTCTTGACCTTCGCCTCTATTTGCAATTCCAATGAGTAATGCTTGTTTATTCTCAGAGGAAGAGCTCTAGTGCTGCCTGTTTCACCCAATCGAATGTGACACAGGGCTTAAAGCTGCACGGTGATTGCCTTTGTCACTGCGTTGTTGATTTCCAGGCTGGTTCTTGAATCTTTGCACGGTATTCTCTCTGATGCTCTAGATCTCGAGTAAAAGGTTCAGCCACTCCTGGATGTGAAATCTGTTTGTAATATAAATCAGCTCAATGCTATGTATCAGTACAGCTCAGTAAGTCCGTATTGTGTCACTGCAGAGAACCTTAGTAAATGTTAATGTAATTAAATATCAGAATTATGAGCTGATATTTTGTTGTGATTGTCCTCAGCTTCACGAGAGCAGCTACGATGCAGGAAAAGCTCTCCAGCGGCTGGTGAAGAAGCCTGTACCCAAACTGATAGAGAAGTGCTGGTCTGAGGATGAAGTGGTAAGAGAACCTTTCATTTTAATTAAATGCAATATAAAAGATACATTAAGCAATTGTTTAAAGGACACAAGTTGGCATTCACAACCAATTAATTGATTGTATATGTTTTTGTGTTGATACATGCTGTCTGTCAGAGCTTGGTTTGTGTCTTTAGAGGGGGCTGTTGAGAAAGAGAGTTAAAACAGGGCTTTTGGCCCAGTCTCACAAGACATCAGTAAAAACACTTGTCAGTTTCCAGCTTTTCCAAGGCCCAAGAGCAGCTGCATCCTGTTTATCACCCACAGAATAAATTTTCAGTGTGGAAGTCTGGCAAGGGAGAAGAATTGAGGGCTGGTAATCTCCATTTGAATTTAGATGTGAATTTTACCACAGCTGTTGAAGGGCTGGAATCAGAAAATGGCAGCCCTTCTCCCTGATCAAATAGCACATCACTAACAGGTAGAAGGGAGGAATGAAAGTGCTGGATTAACACCACGTCAAAACAACTGAGAACTGCAGCATTGGCATTCGTGCTTTATGACACACTGCACTGCGTGTTTGTACACACTCCCTTTTAAGGATACCACTACTGACGGATCTGACTGAAGATCTTTGAACATTACAAGGCTCCATCACTAAAATGCTTCTGTGTTTTTCCACCTCCTCTATTAATCATCCTTTTTCCACTTTGATATTGTTTGGTAAAGCTGAAGCTTGGCATTCTTTTATTGAGCTTTAAACCCAGCATCTCGGATCCAGTGTGGAAGTTAATGGGTCTGTTTGTTTTGTAATTCAGCGTGGTGAGCACATTTGAATAAAGCTAGAGCTCATGGCAGGACTATAGCGAATTGCAACAGATTAAGTCGGGCATCCTTTTGGGGACTACTTATGAGTTTGTCTTTTTTTATGCATGCACCAAGCCTAACTGCTGCGTGAAGATGATCAGAGCGGGAGCCAGGCATGTTGATGAGAGGCTTTAATGCCACACTCCACCACAGCAGGTCCACCACAGACCACTTGTCAAAGGGGGCTCTACAGTAGAAGCTGTAAATAAATAACCCAATTCATGTACCAAGGCTCGGTCCTTATTGCAGTGGCCAGGGTTCAAGTCCGATCTGTGGCTCTTTGCTGCATGTCATCCCCCATCTCTCACCCCCCTTTTCTGTCTTAACTGAACTGCCTTGTCAAATAAAGGCCCAAAAACTATTTTTATGATCAAAGAAACGAGGTTTGCTCAAATCTTAGGCAAACTATTTTTGTTAACAAGCAATCATCGTGTTATTACAATATTGTTTTACTCAAAGACGATAACATTGAATTAGTGCCTAGTCCTGGGCCCATTTAATTAATTCTGTAAGCTGGGTCAAGGCAACTCGATCCACATATCCACAGAGGAGTTTCATCATGTTCAGACCGCATTATGTAACTGAAGTGGAGGAGTTGTCGGGGAGTTCGGTACACTGCGTTAGCCACATTCAGTAGTGGGTGTGTTTTGTATCTGCGGGTGGAGGCGGTCAGCAGCCTTTACTACTCCACCTGCCCCACAGTGTCCACAGCCTGGAGAAGCAGCAGCTCGTCTCTGGTCAGACAAGGAAATGGCTTGAAGTGATCTGATCACCAGTTGTGCCTTTTCAGCCTTGCCGCCTTGAGGGACCGGTGTAAATGTAGCTCCAACCTTGACACTCAAACCAGCCCTGCTACTCTTAATTTATTTATCATCCCTCCCTTCTTCCCTCTCCCCTTCCCTCTTTTCCCCTCTAGGACTAGCTTCATTATTCCTGCCCCCACCCCCCGCATTCTTTTAGAGATGTGAATAAAAGTGACAGTAGGGTCCTCTGAAATGACAGAATCAGCCTGTATGCAGGGTCGCTTGTCACCTTCCCCTTCCCTCTTTGACTTCTCTTGCTCCCACCCCACACCAACCCACCTCTCTTTTCTCTGTCGGCAGCTGCTGCCATATAGCACATAATGCTGAACCTTGTCTCAACTCCTTACAAATATTTATAATTTCTCCCCAAACAACCCCCACAGAAAGATAAGCCCACTGCCATGATTTGTAAACTGCGTCATTACTGCGGTGGAGGGAGTGACAACGTTGCAAATGGGAGTGTTTGTTTCCTTTTTATTGTTTTCTCACAGACACAGAAAATAATTTCACTTCAACCCCTAAACGATCTTTCACTCTGAGATTATAAGTACAACTTGCAGACATTTTCACAATTCATCACCATGATGTGAGCACCACTCAAACCGCTTGATACATCAGAAAGTGATAACTATAGATTACATCAAAGAAATTAATAAATAATTCACCAGAATTTCAACTCCACAGTCTAACCTTTTTATAGCTGTAGAGTGATTTAACGACAAAGAAAAGAAAAAAATTGAGTATGTTTTTATGGCAGACTGTCAGACGTGGAATAGTCCTCTGCGTTTTGTAAAGTCTGAGAGAGGCAATCCCACTCTACCACTCATTTATTTGTGTGTGTTTCATCAGGAGCCAAATCAATTCTCACTGCCCACACAGAACTCTCTTCCTATCCTTTTGATTGTGCTATTGACTTAACAGCAAAAATAAACTTGTTTTAAACGGGAACAAAAAGCACTTCAAGTAAAAAGCATACCATTAAATGTTTCTCCACTGATACCTTATAAGGAATTAGCAATAATGTTACAACACTGAGTATTTAATAACCACTTGTTGAACAGCATGAAACCACAAATAGCTGACAGGATATCATTTTTAACAGTGGGAACAACTGCTTTTTAGATAATAAATAATCCTGTTACAGGTTGTTTCAGTTGTCTCTTGGTAGCAGCTGGCCACCGCTGACACTTTCTGGGTAACTACGGACACGTTTCACATTAAAATGCATGAACACGTTTCATGTTATGAAATAAAGTTATGGCTCAAAGATTGGCGAATCCCTAAAGGGGTAAATCCAGTTTTGTTAATATTGAGGATGTTATTTATTAGTTGGAAAACAGCATTGGAAAAACAAGAAGCTACACAGAACAGACATCACTTTTGTTGCAGTATTATTTTTTACCTTTTGTTCTTTATGAAAAAGTTATTCATTATTTATTCTATAGTTGTAAAATATGTTATGATACACAGATGCCATTATTGACCTAATCACCCACCTCTGTTTCCAATACCCAGATTCTCTTTGACAGTATTATGACAGGATTATGAGTGTCAGAAAGTTGTTGTTTTCATATTAAACGTAGTCTCCAACACATCAAAGCCCTCCCATGTCCAGTTATAATTATGAAAATAGTAAAACATACTGTATATTAAGTTCAATAAGTTAATAAACTGTGAAAAAGAATACATTTAAAAAATATACATATGCATTTAACTAAAACGTATATTCTTATACAACAAACACACCTATCTATACATATCTAGTGTCTCACATAAATATTAGACCTTAAATTCTCACCTAGCCTCAGATGCATTGCTTTTGTCTGTTGGATAGCAATCTTAAACTATAATTTGCCTCTGTAAATCTAAGGATTTTATTCTAAAAGTTATTTGGCTACATTGCGTCTCAATAAAATCCAAAGTACAGTCTGTGTTACGTCATCTGTACCTGCAGACTTGGTGAAGGTCCTGAAAGGATTCTTGCCCTCTCCCACTTGATGTAATGAAATTATCTCTGCACATGAAGCTACTGTCATTCCTGATTGTAAATAAGTGGTGCTAATAATGCATCGGCCAACAGGAGGTGCCATAGAAACAACAAGAAGCAGCAGCAGTCGTGCTGTTTGTTGCCGTGTTAGAGACAGAGAGGCTGATCTATGGCTGCTGTGGGGCGGCAGGTCTATTCCTCAGCCAGCTGCACTGTGCCGCAGCTTTTCTCCGGCTGCGTCTTCAGCTGATGGATGACTGGAGCAGGCAGCCGATAGCACTGAGTGCGGTAGGGTCGTGAGGAATATGAGGGAAGGGAGAGAGTAGTGGCCCCCCAGTGGTTGAACACAAGCCTACAGACAGAAGACACACTGCCCAACCAAAAACACCACAGGCGGATAAAACGCAACATGCCCTGCTGCAGGCTGTGGATTATTTTTAGTCAGATGAGCAGCTTTGCTTTGGTGGTTCTTGTCTGCAGAGGGAGCTCTGTCTCCTACAAGATTTAGTGTCAACAGTGCATTTTATCACCCTTATGGTACAGTGCCAGCAATGCTTTTTAGGGTTGTTTAGTAACTAAATAGCAGGCAGGATGGGTGTGTGCTGGAATTTCCTGTCACCTTTTGTTCCAGTTCAAGCAAAAGGAAGCAGAAGACGTTACTTTGCCTACTAAGAGTTGGCAGAATATCTCTTTCTTTTCTAAATGTAAAAACAGGACAGGAAGTATTTTCTAGGTTTTAGTTTTTTTAAGAAGGGTTTCTATTCAAAGAGTATTTCTTTATGAACATCTACATAGATTTTTCTAAACATAGATTGTATGAATAGCATCAGTGCAAAGAGGATGTGGGTAGTCTAGCGTCTATCAATGCAGTCTCCCCCTCTCTTCGTCAAGCATGTTGTGATTTCCTCTCTGCGCACCGTGGCCAATCTTAGAGGATATTTCATAACAGACAGCCATGTTTGTTTTTTTCCTCTTTGGTTTTGGCTCACTGATTGCATTGTATAAAACCTTCATTTGGGTTTATACATTGCAGGCTTTGAATGGTCATCTTTTAACAAGTAAAGTATAATGACTCCATACCAAGTGAAAGTGGGTTTGTTTGCTGGTGGACAATCTTACATCAATGTTTTGGTGGAATAACATTTAGCAGGAATTATGTTCCATGTGTGAGTCTGCGCCCTGTTGGTCATAATGATACCATCTTTGTGTATATGTCTGCATTATCTTTACCAGTTTTACAGCTCTCAACAATTAACTCTCAAGCAGGAAGTGCGCACACAAACAATGGCCTATTGAATCTTTTTTTTTAAACATTCTCTTCCTCCTTTTATATGTCTCCTCTCCAACCTCACAATAGTGCTCTGTTAGTCTCCGAGGGGAAACTTGGGGCGGGTGAAAAGCGCCAGCTCTCTGGAACACACTAGCAGAGAGAAGCCTGTTTCTACACAGCGGTTGGCCATTTGGTAGCGCTTCCACCCAGCCGCCCCTCCTTCTCCTCGCTCTCTCTCTCTCTCTCTCTCTCTCTCTCTCTCTCTCTCTCTCGCTCTCTCTCTCTCTCTCTCTCTCTCTCTCTGAGGCTCGCTCGCTCTGGCCCCATCAGCCCCTCCTCCACCGCTGTGTTGCCAAGCAACTCAGGGCTGGAGCAATCGGAGCAGGGGCAGAGCGATTCAGGGAGCAGATTGGCGGATGATTTATTAGCTGGGCTGGAGAGCAGTGAGCTCAGGCAGCTGAAATGGAGCCTTAAACTGGAGCCGACGTGCAGAGAGGGGAGGAGGGAGCCAGCAAGAGAAAGAAAACAGAAGGGAGGAGGGAGAGGGGGGAGGAAAGAGGGAGTATGCACACAGCTCCTCTATGGAGACGGACAGAGAGACTGTGTAAATATTACAGTTTGGGAGCATAATTAAGGTGACATAATTAGGACAGACACACAGGCTGAACAGGCAGGTCTAACTATTGATTATTCTTGCTATAGTACTACAATGCAAGAAATCTCAATCCAAACTTTTTTCCTTGTGCGGTCTCTTGGTGGTAAAACCCAACTCAGTTTGGTCAGCACAATCCCACTCTGTCTTAAAAAATCAAAGACCTACTTCTTCTGAGAGTACTTACTCACCTTTAATGCTCTTTCTTACTCTCTATATCTGTCCATCCAAAAGTCATTTTTGAGGCACTTATGTCACTTCAGCCTTGTGTCACGTGGAACACGGAGCATAGAGGCACTGCTTTTGCCATGGACAAAAACATCTGACAGATTAATAAATGTAAAAGATTTTTATCACTGCAGTTCCACAGCCTCAGGTAAAGACGTAGCACTCTCATTTTATTGCTGCTAAAGAGAAAATAAACAAATTATTGAAATGTATCCTACCTCATCCTCAAGACTTACTCTGCTTCAGGATTATTTAAACATTCTTGCGTCCTCCTAACATTTTTTGTTTCCACGAATATTTTTGAAACTTGAGTTTCAACTGAATATTTATTTAGTTTTGTCATTGACTGTCAAATAAATCCTGTAATTTTGATCTTCTCAATCTCTGCAGTGGTGTTTCACAGGTCATATGTAGCTCTGATGAAATTTGACTGACAGTCCAAATAGTAATCTGCTCTTAACCCTCGAGTGGTTGGAGATGGGTTTCAAATGTTGGGGAGTGGGGGGATGCTTGTGTTGGAGACGGCTCCATCTACTGGCTAATCAACCGCTACACCTTCGGTCTGATTAATGCAAATTAACTGCTGTCTCATGTCACTGATGAGGATGGTCTCTATTTGTTCAACTGTCAGTTCTTTTACATCTAGCTTTTTGATCCTCTTATGTATGTTTATTTTGTCTGGTGTAACTCAGACCTTGTACGTAACAATATTTTGTTCCTCACAATTACGCTGTTAAACTTGAGGCTATTAAGTTTCTCTGCGTAATGGAGATAAATACAGCCATTCACTCCTGTTGTTGAGATAGGTCTGTCCTTCTTGCCTGTAATTTTCCCTTCTAAAACACAGTTGTGTTTTGCAGCTGGCTGTGTTACTTCTGTAAATTTGGCCTTTGTTACACACCAAAATCTGGGTATGTAAACAATCTGTGGTTACATAACGTACTGTACATGGCTTGGAAAATGAACTCCTGACACTCAGGAGAGACTCCATGTCTGGTTTTCCTTCTCACTTGTCTCTTTCCACCATGTCCAAGACCTTTCTCCACACAAATTGTATCAGCCTGCCTCCCCTCTCAGGCTGGCAGCTAGTTGAGTTTGTGCCTCTGTGTGCGTGCTCACCCCAAAGCTCTAAATGCATTTAAAGGATTGCTGTCATTTCGTTTTCAGTAAAGTAGGCAGCTTTGGTGTAGTTTAAGTACAAACAGTGGCCTGGCTTTTTCTTTGTGGGGGTGAGACATGAAGCCTGCTGGTGCAGTGTCTAAAGGAAGGAGAACAGGCTGAAATGAGCGCCGTGCTTAACATTAACATGAGGCAAAGAACTCCACTCCAGGTTTTCCAGCCTGCTGCGAACCAGAGGCTCTCTTGCAGAAAGATCACATGTAAAGCCTTCCCCTTTGTAGTGGAAGAGCAGAGAGTGACAAGCTATTTCTTGCTTGTAAAAGAAAAGGGGAAAAACAAGCAGTGTACCGTCAGAGACAGTGTGGATTTGCCCACTAATTTTTCCTTTACCTGTGGCTGGACGTAGAGATTTGTGCCGTGCTCCTCGAGGACTTTTTCCTGCTTTTTGCTGGAGTTACTTGGTGGAAACGCTTGGCTGAGATCACTGAAGAACAGGGCTCGCCTCTGGAACAAGAAAGTAAATCTGTTGGTTGTCTGCTTCGCTGGTCATGAATGTTTTCAGCCTCTGCTTTTAATGGCTCGCGGTCTGTGGTTCTTAAAAGAGAAGAAATATATTTAGGTTGTTCAGCTTTTTGGTATTTATTTGTTTTTCAGATGTTTCTGTGCTCATTGAGGTGGAGTGGTATGTTCACATTGAGTTTACCTGTCAGATTAAATCTGATGTTATGATGTAGCAATATCTGTCATGTCGTCCATCTCCATTCACTCAGTTAAGGGTACATTTGTTGAATTTAGATAGTTGAATTTTATATGTTTTAAAAAAATTGTCAAAATGTACAGACAGAAATAGAAACTGTCCACCATGCACATCATGCAAGTTCAGGCTTTGACTTTAAACTTTTCATCAACAACATGGATACTATGAAGTATGTTTTCATACTAGATTATATATTTTTTAATTGTGTTTTCTCTCCACATGAAAAGAAAATCTGAGCTTCTTACCCTGCCTTACATGTCATTTCCTCTCTCATTTTGCTTTGACATGGCTGTGTTTTTTTCCGGACTTGAAACGGCAACAGAGATTTGTAGATACACATCAAAACCTCCCCAACCACAGACGAGCAAAAAGAAAACAATATTTTTTGTCATGGTGTTAGCCTGTTACTCTATGTGGTCGCAGTTAAACTGACTTCACAGATACTAACTGGATTTCTCTCTTTCTCTGTTAAAATAATTGCAGAAGCGCTTCATCAAAGGGTTGAGACAATTCGGCAAAAACTTCTTTAGGATCCGGAAAGAGCTGCTGCCCAACAAAGAAACGGTAAGATCATCTAATTCTCTCTATACTGTTGAACTTTTTCAGCTTGTGCCATTTGTTTTATAGTAATGAAACATATAAAATGAGGTACATGTGGCTCCTACCTAATGGAAAGCATGAGCAATATTTAACATTTTGAGTGTGATAATTTGAGCTTGGCTGTTTTTTAACCACAGGCCTTCTTGATAAGAAGTACGTGCTGTCTGCCAACAACTGTATCCGGAATTTTAAGACTTTCCTTTAGGTTATCTGAAAAATAAAACCATTGTTATACCTGAGAAGACGAAAGGTTTAATGTGTTTTACAGATACTGATACCACTGGTACCTTACAACTGACACACTCAACATTAATTAGCACCTTTTGTTACCAAGTAGTAAACAAGTTGTTTAGATGTGATGGGAGCCACTGTATATAGCAAATCACATGTCAAAAGAGCAGCCTGCTCTAGCTCATGTTTGTGCTAAAGTGTTACAGCAGCACTCGCAATTTTTTTTAGTTTTTTACATTTTCAACAACTTTTAGAGTAGACACAACATCATTTATTCCACAAGGATTAAAAAGCAGGTTACGATGGGAGCCTCTTTAAGTGAACATCAAACAATCCGTAATAGTTGTGTTTTTTTAAAGAAACTCTTTCATTTAGGGTCTCAGTGTGGTGAATTGAAGTTGAATGATAGAGATAGAACATGTCTTTCTTTTAAAGGCCCAATTCATTAATTTTATCATATAAATTAGTTTGTGTTTGTGTGTGTGTTTTT
>NC_045739.1:12242576-12245734 GCF_008692095.1 Etheostoma spectabile
TTTTTACTCAAATGATCATAGCTGAAAATACAGGCTCCTTTGTTTGCTGACATGTTACTGGTGTCAACAGTCCTTCAACAAGATTTGTAGGCACCTAAAAGTGAAAGTAGGTTCAAAATTTGTATTTTTAATTTGGCTTTTGAATTCGTTATTGTGGCTTTAACTATCTTGAGGAGTATATAATGTGTGTTGTTATTACATTTTACCTTATCTTTCTTGGTAAGATTACTGACAACCTTTTAATTAAAGGAAACAAATTGATTCTATATCTTTGAGGAACTGTTGTAATGGGGTGTTTGTGTACACGGTCAGAAGGATGTCAGAATTTCCTTTCTCTGCGTGTGGGTGTGCGCATGCGTCAATGTGTAAATCAGTACTGCACATAACTAGTTTCATGGTACAAATGGACTAACAATGATAAACAACACTTAAACTAATGTGATAATTATGTTGAAACAAAACATAGCAACAACATAGACTTTGTGTTGTTCCTCTTTAAGATGACTTTTACTAAAATCTTAATCTAATCTATATCTGCACAAGGAACATAGATTTTTTTTTTGTTGTTGTCTGGACTATAAAGGGAACGTGCTGTACATGTGCTTTTGCTTCAAAGTCCTCCACACCTTTGACTTAGTTGCTAAATTATTCTTAGATATGCATTTTGATTCATAAAGCAGTGCAGACCTTGCTGTTTCTGTGAGGCTGCTTCTGCTGGAAGTGTGCCGCCACAGTGCTGATGCAGACATCAAAGGAAGTCAATGGTGTTTGTCATACTTTTCAACACGTAATTTCCTTGTCTGCTGTGAGCTGATGATATGTCAGCCTTGCTTCTTACAGCCCCTACACATCATGTCATATGTTTTTTCTCAATAACTCTTTTAGTCTCAACTCCTTTGTGCTACATTTTGTATTTCTCAAAATCAATTCAGACCTTTTGAATAAGTGATTAAAGTATACAAACTGAGGTTTCTTCAATTATGTTTACTGGTTTAGAAATATACGACTAGTCCAGTTGACTGGCTATAAAGGAGGTATTAATGTGTTTCAACCTGGAGGGGGGAGTCTTCTTGGCAGGAGAGGTAATAGACCTCCAGGATCTAGGCCTGCCACCACCACCGAGCAGAGAGAGATTAATTTCTTCCTCCAAATGGAAAATAAACTGCCCTTTAAACATGTGAAAATGACTGGGAGGATAGCAACGACCGGAGGAGAAGGGGTAAGGTGGGACGTTTGCTCAATACAGCCACTGAAAAACCTGGGTTGTCACACAAGAAAAAATAAACTCTTTGCTTATGATTGAATTTGCTTTTGTGCTGTAAGACTGAAGTTGAGCAAGTGCCAGTCAATACCCAGAGAAAATGTGGGTATTGACAACATTTTTGGTATTGGAGTGACGTATTTCTGTCATTCCACTTGCATGCAAAGCCATCGAAAAAGAAGCATTTTGCCGAAATGAGGGTGTTCCTGCCCTGGGTCCTGGCTGGACAGCTGTTGTTGAGCCGGAGTGCAGAGCATAAAGCCCTTGAGTTGATATTCAGAGGTCCAGTACAGTGTGTCTGCCTCACACCGTTCCTCCCACTAGCCCATATTAGCTCAAACACCTAGTGCCAAGGGTAAGCACCCAGCCCTGTGTAAACAAACCAGGCCTGACTAGCACTCAGGAATGCTTTATATAAAGTCACATAAAGGCCCAGAGGGGGAAGTGGGTGTGTCGTCTTGACCGTCTTCAACTAGCTTTGCTGCTGCCACCATTTCTTTCACTACAGAGAGGACGTCATGAAACGTGAGCTTGCAGCTTCCAGTGTTTAAACAACTAAATATGCTGAAATGGCAGATCACAGATGACTCTACTCCTGATATTTTGATTGGAGGGTTTTTTGTAAAAATTTAGTTTTAGGGGTAATCAACTCACAGTATTTACTGAACAGATTTGTATCAACTACAGCTGTTTGCTGTCGTACAGATACAATTGACAGTTGAAAATTTGATCAAATTAAAAGGTCTTTGCTAATTTCCATACATAATTGAACCTGAACCATTTCATTGGTGGAAAAAGGTACTGCAGTTAACTTTAAGATGAAATGCTCTGAAGCTATTAATGTGCAAATGAGAACATAACTAGAACTTGATTATTTTAGGGACAAGGATATTTTCAGTGTTAACTCAAAATATGCATCACTGAGTAAAAAAACTGAAAAATTAACTCATGGCTAAAACTGTATTCAGTACAGCTTGCGCCTTTGTTTTCTATGAGAGAAATTATAAATTGCATGAAAATTCAAGTCATTTATTTACTTGTATCAGTTACATATCAGTCTTCTATATATTTATTAATTATAAAAATGTTTCACAATAGAACATGGGGCAACCATAATCTAATAAACTAGATAAACAATGGCAAATCTTTTTTATAAGCGTAGAACAAAAGCTTGGTGTGTATGTGTGAATGTTTATCATTTCAGTTTACCCTCAAGGCTCCATTCCTGCATCCTGTTTAGTTTGTTCTCTTGTGACTGATCTCCTTTACTCTACTTTTGAATATTTAAAGTTCACACAGTATTTCGGCACAGTATTCGCATTAGCACCGACATAGTTAAACAATTGTATTTTAGTAATTGTGTAGAATTTAGGTATTAAAAATTGAAAAAAAAACAGTCAGCTGGTATTTGCATAGCAATACATCAGCTGCAATTCATGTAAAGTTACAGAAGGTGAGAAAGACATAAAGGTGCGGTGTGTTAGAAAAGCTAACAAAGGTGAAATCACATTGTGTTTTGACAAGTGTCCTCAGATAGCAAGTAGTTTGACTACAACAGCTGGGCAAGTAGCAGCAATTGAAACATTCTTTTGGAACAATATAACTTAAAGGTGCCCTGCCACACAAAACCGTTTTTACTTGCATTTTTTGAAATTTGTTAAGTCCATATGTGTTTGTGTTATGTCGTGAAGGGGAAAATTAACTTCTACCTCCTCTGACAGTTTTAGTCACTGGAAAGAAATAAGTGGAGAAATCAGGCCAATTACAAAAGCTAGTCAGTCTGATTTCATGTTGCCTGAGCTCGTTACTATTCATGAGCTCGCCCAGATGTGCTGGGTAAAGGATACTGATAGCTTGGCTCTCATTGGCTAGCTGTTAGCCAGTCAGAGTCAAGCAG
>NC_045739.1:12245744-12248244 GCF_008692095.1 Etheostoma spectabile
TGAATATTAATGAGAACTGGCACAAATCGAGCTGAGTCTTCTTGCAGGCTTTCTATATCACGCGAGAATGGCTTGAAACAACGTAACCAAGGAAATTCTTCCACTAAAAAATGTTAGTCCATGGTAGAACTTCAGACATTATCACAAAGTAATGAAATACGTTTGGCAGGGCACCTTTAAATTTCCAGTTTGTGTTTGTTGTTAGCTTTTGATTGTGGAAGGTGACAAAACAGTATAGGGCACAAAGGTCACTGTGACTGTAGAGCATGTTATAATTTTAAAGGCACATACTACAGACTCCGCACTCAGATCAACCAGGAGGTGATGTGCTGAGCAGCTCTTGTAGCATCTTGTTCTCGGGGAGAAAAGAGAGCACTCTGCCTCCCCAGGCTCCGTCATTTACAGGACGGCCAACAGGAGAACAGTGTTCTCAACACAACCTCACAGCAGATGTTTGCCCTGGTACAATCTGTACAAATGTCAAATGAATTCATTGCCATCTCCTTAGCTCAGCATCCAGAACCTTGGGGATGACTGTGATTATAAATACTTTGGTTCAAACACTAATTAAACCAGCTACAAACTACAGGGGCTTGGTCCAGTTGGCAGCAGCTGTCAGTAGTGTGACAGAACAGCTTTCGTGTTTGGTAAATGATATAACTTCTTTAGGCATTGAAATCGCTGTCGGCTGATGGAAGCTCAACCAGCACATATTGATGTTCTTTTAGCAGACCGAAGGCAATTTAACGCAGCAGAGTGTGGGCAAAATCTTTTTTTCCGCCTAATAGATGGAGCACGGAGAGCCAGAGCGAGCCAGAGCTCCCTGTGTAATTGAGTTCTTTGGGAAGCTTCATGTTGTGGTTTTTGGGGACTAGCTTATCAGCAGAACACGCAGGATCGACCCTCCAGCAAAAAGGCGCTGTTGCCATCCAATCTGCTTTCATAGACAAAAGCGCTTACAGCAGGAAAAACACTAAGAGTGCTGATTCTTCAGCATGTGCATCCCTGACCTGTGAAAGCAGAGCTTATTCAGTCATTCTCCAGCAGAAAGGCGCTTCGCAGCGGGGATTGGCTGTCTATTTAACTGCCTTTCACATGCACCCTGCTACACCACCGAAGGTCCTTTTACTATTCACTCACCAAAGTCTAACGAAAGAGAAAATCGTTTTAAGTTCACCTGGTACCATGTCATTTTGCAGGGTGTTTTTAAAAAATAATTTTATCTGCATATTATGTGACAAGTTCATAGTGAACTGAAGTAATAGAGCATTATTTTTATGTAGTCTGTATCCTATGAAGATAAATCAATTTAAGAAACATTAATAGGAATACGGTCAAAAGACTCAAATTAAAAAAAGATTTAATTTTTTTCTTGTTAAAGTGCCCTGCAGGCATCACAAATACACTTGCTGCTAAACCACAGCGTTTGCAACTGTATGAGGTAACTTTGTAGTCAGCATGAAGATGATAAAAAAATTCAAGCGCCACTCACTGAAACGATGCATTGTACAACCTCTCATGGGTGATGAAAAATACCAAGTCCAGGGGTCAAGCACATATATAATTAAACCCTCGTTTGATTTAGCTCAGAGAAATACATCCCCCTTCACCTCACCGAAATGAATCAGCAAGCAGTCCAGCTGCAGAGTGTTGAGGAAGCAGGAGGAGCACAGGTTCATGCTGCACTAATGGATGTTTACACAACTCACTATCAGCCACCAGAACCCAGAAATCACATGCTCCCTGCGCACTGCCTTGAGTTTTTTGGCAAAGATTTTTATTTGCCGAATGTTTTTTTTATTTTTTAGGGTTGTGGTTGGTTTCAATGTCGATTGTCCATTGTTATTCTCGGCTGGCTCTTTATTCCTCCCTCTCGGCTCTCCTCCACACTCGGCCCTCCCCCTTCTCAGCTCTCCCCTGTTCTCTCCTCCTTCCCCTGCTCTTGCCAGTAACGGCCTTAACCGTTTGGCTTCATGTCAAAGCAGGGGCCTTTTGTGGCTCTGTCACAAATCTGCCAGGAAAAACAGAAACCATCTGTTCGGGCCTGGGCCTGAGAGGGGATGAGGGTGTAAATACACAAGTTTAGCCCTCACCCTCAGCCCTGCCCACGCACACAGGACCACCGAGCCAAGTGGAGGATACCCTGCACTCCCACCCACAATTAAACTGTACTCTACAGAGGTTTAATGGCTGACCTTATTTAGTCTTTTAAGATGGTTTACAACTCTGTCACTGAGTAGAAAACCTGTTGATTTCTGTTACAAATTTATTTGAATGATCATTTTTACATATTCATATTAATAAATATAAAACAGTTTCTGTGCCAGCAAAGGGCTTGTATACAATATTTCAGCTACTACTCTAAAGAGCATAGATTAGTTCTAAATTAATTTATGCTAAATAAGCAATGGTTAAGTGTCAAGAAAACATTGCATAATCTTAAATAAACTCCATGTCCATCTCTTTCTCACACACACACACACACACACACACACACACA